>NC_089849.1:99589913-99708621 GCF_035609145.1 Eleutherodactylus coqui
TAAGAGGGCATCTGCTATGTTTAGAGGAAAGCAGGTTTCATCGCCAACACAAAAGCGGGTTCTTTACTGTAAGAGCAGTGAGACTGTGGAACTCTCTGCCTGAGGACATAGTGATGGCAAAATCCTTAGAGGAGTTTAAGAGGGGACTAGGTGTCTTTCTAGAGCACTAGGATATTACAGGATATAGACATTAGGTAACCAGCAGGGTTGTTGATCCGGGTCTTTAGGTAGGATCTATCAAAGGTTGATCCAGGGATTATTCTGACTGCCATTATGAGTCGGGAAGGAATTTTTCCCCCGAATAGGCTAATTGGCTTCTGCCTCTTGGGGTTTTTGCCTTCATCTGGATCAACAAAGGGGTTAAAAAAGGTTTAACTAGATGGACATTGTCTTCATTCAGCCTAATGAACTATGTTATCCCGCACAATGAACACTGTAAGAAGAAAAAGATTTAAAACACCACAAATGCACTTCTTTGGTCACCCTGTCGCCAAGAAAAAATGCAATAAAAGGTGATCAAAAAGTCGTGTGTATCCCAAAACGGTACCAACACAAAATATAGGACGTCCCGCAAGAAACGAGCCCTCGCACAACTATGTAGACAGAAAAACAAAAAGGTATTGCATGCAGAAAATAATTAAAAGAAATTAAAAATCTTGGAAAAATACAAGTAGGACATGAAATTAAAAAAAAAAAAAAAGCTTTTCAGTACATTATATGGTAAATTAAAATCGTACCATTGAAAAATAAAACATCCCGCAGAAAAAAAGCCCTCCTACAGCTACATCAATGGATAAATAAAGAAGTTACGATTTTTTTTTAAGTGTGTGTGTGTTTGTGTGTGTGTGTGTGGGGGGGGGGGGGGGGTGTAATAATGGAAAAATGAAAAAAAGCTTAGTCACCAAGGGGTTAATATTTAAAAAGCGCCCCAGATATTCTAGTCTACAGTTCATTGCCAGGAGAAGTGTTCACGTCTACTATTGAGAAGATGCCCAGCACTAGCACCCTTGCGCCTCTCTTCACCTGGTGGCTGGGATCAGTCACTACTACGGCTGTGTGCTGCTATTTATCTCCATTGAAGGGGTTCTAGGCAGCGCAAACAATTGTGGTGTTAATTCAAAAGAAAGCCTGAAGAATAATGACACAATTGTGTTTTTTTCCATTATTTAAAAGTATGTTTTAAAGTTAATCAACACATTATATATATGGTCTATTAGTTGGTACTATTAAAAAATACAGCTCGGCCCACAAAGAACCCCCCTCCTACAGCAAGCTCAACGCAAATATATAGGAGTTCTAGGTGGTGAAGAGGGAAATTGGAGAAAATGTTGGTCTTTAAAAAGTTCAAGCTTAGACCATCTCAGCAACCTCACAATGTAGAACATAAGAGCCGGAGCGGCGGGGACAAGACGGTTCATCTAACCATGCTACAACGCTAATCACTTACATAGCCACCTGAGATGGAACTGCATACAGAGCGGTGCAGCAAAATGCCAACTTCTTTTAGGAGCTGGATTTCCATTTGTGTACAATAGTCAGGACATACACTTGCTCACCTGGGGCTCATTGCTGGGTTTTCGGATGGTCACATGACCAGTATCCTGCTGATGTAAGGGAGATCCTGAGGAATGGAATCCATTTACTGACATGGAAAAAAAAAAAAGTTCATATCAGAAGATTGTCATGTACAAACGGACCAGCAGGAAGCCAACCCTGCTCACAGAGCCATGTTTGTTACAATGTATCTGGACTCCAGACTGTTGCATTGTATCAGTGCTGGTAACATTTTGCGAACTCCGTTTTAAAAGCCACAGTAACCTCTTTAACAGATAGGCCATCAATATCTGACCCGTGGGGGTCCAACACTCAGCAGCCCTGCCAATCAGCTGCTGGAAGACACCAGGGTGCTTGTGTGTGCGCCGCAGCCTTTTCAGTGTATACCTTGGGTTATGGTCTGATCCATATTTACACTTCATGGTGGCTGTTCCGAGGTTTGCAGTCTTGTCGTAGTCAACCAAACAACTCCTCAATACAAAGTGGCTTTTCTGAATATTGCAAACACATGATTTGCGGCAACCCAATGTAGACATTAAAGAGGTAGCAACGCACCTACAAGTGCTGCGGCTCTTTCAACCAGCTGATCGGCAGGTGTGCAAGAATGAGACCCCACTGATCAGATAAGGAGGGTCTACCCAAAAGGCTGAGTCAACCTTGAGCTGGCTACCTGAACCAAGCGGGGATTGAACCTGCAACCTAAGCTCTCGCTCACGACCTGAAGGTTGTGGTTCAAGTTGGTATGGGAGTAATAGTGACCCCCCACACACGCCCCACAAAATCCTCGGGTAGTCACAGCGCCCTCCCACATACGCCCCACAATAGCCTCGGGTAGCCATAGCGCCCCCCCCCACACGCCCCCACAATAGCCTCGGGTAGCCATAGCGCACACACAGACACACACACAGGCCTCGGGCAACCATAGCACGCCCTGCACACACAATGGCCTCGGGTAGCCACAACGCCGCCCCCCCCCCCCCACACACACACACACAATGGCCTCGGGTAGCCACAGCGCCCCCCCCCCCCCCCCACACACACACTGGCCTCGGTGGTAAAGACGACCCACACACACACACCTCGGTAGTAAAGACGACCCACACACACACACCTCGGTAGTAAAGACGACCCACACACACACACCTCGGTAGTAAAGACGACCCACACACACACACCTCGGTAGTAAAGACGACACACACACACACACACACACACACACACACACACACACCTCGGTAGTAAAGACGACACACACACCTCGGTAGTAAAGACGACCCCCCCCCCCTCCCCCACAATGGCCTCGGTGGTAAAGAACCTAATAGCAGCGGTTTTCCGCCACGGATTTACGCTGCGTGAAACACGGCAGAAATCATTCTGTGGGCATTGTAATGCGTACTGCCCACAGCAGCAGGGGGAGAACCGAGAGGTCTCCGCTGTGAGCCTATCTGATAGGCTGACCGCGGAGAATCACGCCAAATCGCAGCATGCAATCCCGCAAGCGCAGAACGGCTATAATTCTTGTGTAGTTGACAGTGGGGCTGCGGCTTCCATAGTAAGTCTATGGAAAGCGTTCACTGCGTTCCCCACGGGAAACGCAGAGAGAAATCGCCAGTGGACAAGCAGACTTACACCGCGGGGAAGGAATTGCGGCATGTTCTATTAAACCGCTTTATTCCGCAGCGTGATGTCTCCATTAATACGCTATTAATGGAGACCTAGCGGCGACCAAGGAATAACGTGCGTTATACCGCGATCGCCAGCGGGATTTTTTTGTTTATCCCCGCTGGCGATCGAGGCGTAATACAGCTGCAGAATCCCGCTCCGGCTGTTGGCATCCGGCCTAATAGTTCAATGTTCATGCTCTATACTGCACATGCGCACCGGTACGTCATGCGGGAGCTGCACAGCGGATCCAGAGGAGAGTATGGGTCTTTGGGGGGGGGGGGGGTGCCGTGACCGACTTCGCTGCGGTATTCCGCTTGTGGAGCCCGTCATGACTGTGGGCATGAGCCCTAATGAAGACCTCACACAGTGGAAAAACGCGCTAACCTACAGCATGCCGCGATATCACATATGTGGGGTTTAGCGGGGTCTTGTGGGGCGCATGTGGGACTCCGCTACGATATTCCACTGGCGGAGTTCGCCACGGCCGTGGGCATGAAGTCTAAGGGCTCCTGCCCCTGCACGGAGCAGGATACGCCCATGGTATAACACTGCAGGAATCCCGCAGACATAACCAAAAAGTCACTGCTGGTGACAGCGGGAAAAATAAGTGTGTTTTTCTGCAGTGTCAAGGTCGTCTCTTTTATTACTATATTAATGGAGATCTCACGCGGCGGCAAAACGTGCTAACATACAGCGATTATTTTCCTGCAGCGTAAATCCGCAGGAATCGCTGCAGAAATCCCGCCCTAAAGGGGAGTGTCGGCGATATCACATATTTTCATGAAGCACATTAAACATTTCAGCAAAACCCCACATAAGGGAAAGAAGAGCAAGAGAGTTTAAGAAAAAAAAAAGGTTTTTTGTACACTATTGATTTAGTCGCAGGCAGAGCAGGATGCCTGTATCTGCGTCATGCTGCCATGACAACCCAGCGACACAGAGGGAGCCCTCTTCATCTGTGAAGCCCTTCCATGTCTCCACCCAGCTGGTCTCTGCAGCTCCATGAAGATGGCTGAAGGTGTATATAAAAGCAGCCAATCAGCAGCTAGCACAGAGCTCTGGGCACAGAGTGAGTTGCCAGTAAGAAGCTCTGGGCGTTCCTTCACCTCAGCCCATCACCACCCAGCAGCCTGGTGGTGACAAGATACAATACCACCTACTAATAGCATCCCCTATATTGACCCTAGTAGTAACAGTGACCCTCACAGTATCAATAGAGCCCCTTGAAACTTATATACTCATCTAGTCTTCTGAGCGCCATTGCTCCTCTTCTCAGCGCTGCTACGGGTGGAAGTATGTGCACTTGCAGCAGAGCCTCCTCACTTTTCCTCTTAGAAAGGAGGAGAGGTCAGAGGAAGAAGATCCTGGATACACACACTGCCGTCAGTGTGTGCATCCGGCCGCAACGCTGCAGAGTGATTACCGGCCAGGGAGCGGTGGACCCTGAGGAAAGTGGGACATAGGGTCCCAAAGCGGATTGTGCTGCATAAGTCGGGACGTCTGGTCACCTTAGCTGAAGGGAATGAGAACTTTCCTTGTAATTCCAAGCCTGGCCACTGCAGTGAGAATGGAGCTGCCTGCTTCCTGCAGAAATCTGCACGGCGCATGAACACCAGCCTAGTGAACAGCTGATCGATATGGGCGCAGACAACCAACCCCAGCTGATCTACTAATGATGACCAACCCAGCTGATCTACTACTGATGGCGTACCCTGAGGCTGGGCATTAATTTAAAGCTGGACAATCCCTTATTAATCAAATCTATGATTCTGAAGTCTGGTGCAGACAAAAAAAAAACCTGTCACTGTGAAGTAAAATGGAACTCCAACCCACAAAAAAACAAAAAAAAACAAAAAAAAAAAACCATATACTTAGGCTGCCTGTACACGAATGGGTCGGATTCTGCATGCGGGAGCACAGTGGGATCCGATCTTGTGCCCGGCTGGTGTCCACACATACCTGTCTTTTGCATAATCTGTACTGTGGATAGTCCACAAGACTCGGCGTCTCACACATGCAGTGCAGATTTTATTTTATTTATTTTATTTTTTAAACTCCTGCTTTTCCTTGCAGAAGGACCAGGAGGTGGACAGCTTTCATTGACTTCAAGAGAAGCCGCGCACACGGAACCCACGCAAAAACAGACCATGCTGCAATTTTTTTTACGCAAGCGCAAAATCACAGTCTTTATCTGCTCGTGTGAGCGGACATGCAGATGCTCCATTGCTGGAATTGGTGCAAACACCACAGATCGTCGGCACAGGAGGCCATCACAGATTCCGCAATTCAAACCCAGTCGTGTGCAGGTGGCCTTAGTGTGAGTGAGGCACTACACTGTTGCAAATCCAACCGGCCCCTATATCATGTCTGAGGGGTTGTCACAGCCCCCCCCCCCCCCTTATACTGACATCACTGGTATAATATAATATAATTACACTGATCAGACATGACATCCACACACCTTATACTATAGTGACCGTATCCCATCTATTACTGACAACCAGCCCCCTATATCATGTCTGAGGGGTTGTCACAGCCCCCCCCCCCCCTTATACTGACATCACAGGTATAATATAATATAATTACACTGATCAGACATGACATCCACACACCTTATACTATAGTGACAATATCCCATCTATTACTGACAACCAGCCCCTATATCATGTCTGAGGGGTTGTCACAGCCCCCCCCCCCTTATACTGACATCACTGGTATAATATAATTACACTGATCAGACATGACATCCACACACCTTATACTATAGTGACAGTATCCCATCTATTACTGACAACCAGCCCCTATATCATGTCTGAGGGGTTGTCACAGCCCCCCCCCCCCTTATACTGACATCACTGGTATAATATAATTACACTGATCAGACATGACATCCACACACCTTATACTCTAGTGACAGTATCCCATCTATTACTGACAACCAGCCCCCTATATCATGTCTGAGGGGTTGTCACAGCCCCCCCCCCTTATACTGACATCACTGGGTATAATATAATTACACTGATCAGACATGACATCCGCACACCTTATACTATAGTGACAGTATCCCATCTATTAGTGACAACCAGCCTCTATATCATGTCTGAGGGGTTGTCACAGCCCCCCCACCCCCTTATACTGACATCACTGGTATAATATAATTACACTGATCAGACATGACACCCACACACCTTATACTATAGTGACAGTATCCCATCTATTAGTGACAACCAGCCTCTATATCATGTCTGAGGGTTGTCACAGCCCCCCCCCCCTTATACTGACATCACTGGTATAATATAATATAATTACACTGATCAGACATGACATCCACACACCTTATACTATAGTGACAGTATCCCATCTATTACTGACAACCAGCCCCTATATCATGTCTGAGGGGTTGTCACAGCCCCCCCCCTTATACTGACATCACTGGTATAATATAATTACACTGATCAGACATGACATCCACACACCTTATACTATAGTGACAGTATCCCATCTATTACTGACAACCAGCCCTTATATCATGTCTGAGGGGTTGTCACAGCCCCCCCCCCCCCCCCTTATACTGACATCACTGGTATAATATAATATAATTACACTGATCAGACATGACATCCACACACCTTATACTATAGTGAGAGTATCCCATCTATTACTGACAACCAGCCCCTATATCACGTCTGAGGGGTTGTCACAGCCCCCCCCCCCTTATACTGACATCACTGGGTATAATATAATATAATTACACTGATCAGACATGACATCCACACACCTTATACTATAGTGACAGTATCCCATCTATTACTGACAACCAGCCCCTATATCATGTCTGAGGGGTTGTCACAGCCCCCCCCCCCCCTTATACTGACATCACTGGTATAATATAATTACACTGATCAGACATGACATCCACACACCTTATACTATAGTGACAGTATCCCATCTATTACTGACAACCAGCCCCTATATCATGTCTGAGGGGTTGTCACAGCCCCCCCCCCCTTATACTGACATCACTGGGTATAATAATTATACTATTATAATGTGACAATAAAGTAACATATTAGAGGTCTTAACGGTAATTTTATAGCAGCACTGAATGCTACTGTAGTCCAAGTCCCATTAAAGGGGCCTCCGTCCCATATGGCCACAACATAGTATTAGAGGTCTATATGACAAGTTCATGTAATATAACTCAGCGGCTCCGTCTCTTGTTGCCGTTTCTCCGCAGGTGTCTTTCCCAGCTACCAGCGGCGCGGCCGTGTATCACACCTGTCGGTCAGGTTCTGGGTAACAGGATTGTTCTTATTTAAGCTAGTCATTTCTTCCACGGCTCGGTTGCCATGGTAACTGTGTTTCCAAGTACTGGAGGCAGCGAGAGCCGAGGAGAACGTGCAAAACCGAAGAAATGTTCTACAGGAAGATACGGCGGGCGCAGCCTTTCATCCTCCTCAGTCACTTTTCTTGGTTGCTGGGAGACCAGTAAGGATGGCGGCTCCTCCCACCGCGTTCCGGAGATCGCTGCTTACAGTAGTAATGTTCTGATAATGAGTTGGGGGGGGGGGGGGGGTTGTAGGAGCGGAGGGTCCATCACAGAACAGTCAGAGGAGCCGAGGACGACTGTATGCAGGAGCTGCCAGATAATATGCCTCAAAGGGCAGAACAGCGGCTGAGATACAGTATCTAAGCTGTAGTATCACACATGATGGGGTTGGATACAGCAGCTCAGAGGACTGCATCCTTTATATTATATACTCTTAAGGCCATTTAAACGGGACATTCTGTTGGCTGCGGATGTCCGACAATAGTCCCAGCGATAATCATCGCCGTCCTGTAGACCGTTCTCAGGCGGCCATAATCTGCTTCATGCTGCTGCGAGATACACTGAAGAATGAATACTGCGCACTTGCTGCGGGCCGCCAATACCACAAACTATCTTGGTGTTTATACCTGCGTAAGTCGCACCCCGACAGAACATATGTGCGTGGCGCAATAATTCTGCGGCCGCTTGCTCCAGCGTATCACGCGCACAAAGTACACAGTTACAATACGGTCGTGTGACCCTAGCCTTACATGTGATCATGAATGAAGTGGAATGGGTCAGGGATTGTTCCATTCACATGAATGAAGCGGCGTGGGTTGGGGGATTGTTCCATTCACATGAATGAAGCGGCGTGGATTGGGGGATCGTTGCATTCACAGTAAACTGGCCGCCGTTCATAAAGGAGCGTCTGTTCACACGGGCCGATCCGCATGCAGAAGCTGGATGAACAAGGGAATAAATTCTGGCTTGTCGTACAGTCGGGCGTTTACACTGAATGATCTGATTTATCAGCGGTGTGAGGACCATTACTCGGCAGACTGTATTGTCCCTCATGATCAGATATATAAGGCCCATTTACACGTAACGATTATCGCTCAAAAATCGTTCAAAATTGATAATCGTTAAGTGAGCGGGTTTTTTCCGCACACTGGTGGTTCGCAGTTATTTAAAACTAACTTATCAGTCAGCTTATAAAACCTCTCTGGCTTATCGCTCCATGTAAATGCTCGCCGCTCAGCGCTTACCATAGGAGGTGGAGCGCTGAGCGAGAAGCGGATGTGAGGCCCGCGAGATGGCGGCAAGTCCTTCAGTGTAAACGCTCTGGTGAGCGCAGAGTACCTTAGCGGTGACCTCAGCGCTCGTACAGACGCTTAAGAGACCACCGGCCTCAGAAGAAGGGGCTTTACCCATACAGTATCTCAGCAGACCATCCCTCATTATAAGATTAGATACCTCACTTAGATACTGCCTGCTTAGATACAGTGGCTCAGATGTATTAACGGGTCTAGCCTACAGTTTATACCGCCTGTCTGCTGCCAAATCCAAAGCAGATTTTGCATTTTATTTAGATGTTGGATACACATCCACAGTTCTAGTCCGATTTGAGTGAAATTTCGCATGAGCGGTCATCGCCGAGCGACGAACACTGGTGGGATTAAAAAAAATCACCAACTTCCCCTGTAATTTTTGTTGCCCATAGCAACCAATCATAGCTCAGCTTTCATTTCTTACACTGCTGAGGTAAAATGAGAGCTGCGCTGTGATTGGTTGCTATGGGCAACAGATTTTCCTTTGGACGGCTTCCATAACAGTGCGGCGCTCGGCTCATGTTTGTGGCCACTTCATATATTCCAGGACTGATACTCATATTACGTAGAAGGAGGAAATCTCTTTGAAAGCCCAATTTTCATTAACACATCCCTGCGCTTATAGAGCCGTGCAACACATGGGTACATCCCCTAATCCGTCATATACCTGAGCCGACTAAGGTTTGGCGCATATTGGTGGGAAGAGTCACATTTAGGCCTTCCTCACACAGGCGCTTATTTCCGCACTGCCTAATCGAAGTAAAATACTTCCATGGTTTTCAATGAAGCCTCCATGACAGCCACGATTTTTGAGTTCGGTCTGCTCTGAATTTGACGTTTTGCACACTTCATCCATAAACTCAGCTATCGGTCGCAGGGAGCCGTGGCCGAAAGTGAAACTAAGACGCGGCATAGCTCCACAATGGAAGTCGCAGCGCTTTGCCAGACGCCTGTGTGAGGGAGGCCCTGGACAAGGCGCCTTTTCTGTGAAGCCACACTTTTTTCCCCCTACACATAAGGGCTCTTTCACACCAACGTAAACATGAAGCATATCGCGCGCATATTTTTTACAGGTGTAATACGCAGTGAACAAAGCCCATTGATTCAACGGGTACCTTCACAGCTGCGGATTTTTCACATTTTCAGGCGTGAACAAAAAAAACCAAGCAGCACGTCGCATCTTGGCGTGTAATACGTACCGAAATAGCCTACTGAAATCAACAGGTGTGCGTATATACGCAAGGAACCCATGGATTCACTGCAACTTTCTGCACAAAATTAAAAGGGTATTCGTTGGTTTGTCATGCGGTAAAGTAAAAAAACAAACCCATTGCCGATAAGTAGAAACACGCAAGGAGTCGGCGTATTTCAGTCCATGAGTACACTGCATATTCACGGACCAAATTACGCAATACAGCCGTGTGTAAAGGTCCCTAAAATGTAAAACAGTTTTCTGGTGCAATTTGCAAGTTCAGTCCCAATAGCTCAGCAGATGGTTTCACACATGATCGGATTAGATACAGTGGATTAACAGTCTGCTGAGCATTTAAACCCATCATGTATGATACAGTCTGTTAAACCACTGTATCTAATCAGATCATGTGTGATACTACCTGCTGAGCATCTAAACCCATCATGTCTGATACAGACTGTATCACACACGATCGGATTAGATACAGTGGTTTAACAGACTGTATCATACGTGATAGGTTTAGATGCTCAGCAGGTAGTATCACACGTGATCAGATTAGATACAGTGGTTTAACAGACTATCATACGCGATAGGTTTAGATGCTCAGCAGCTAGTATCACATGTGATCGGATTAGATACAGTGGTTTAACAGACGGTATCATACGTGATAGGTTTAGCTCAGCAGGTAGTATCACACATGAGACTTGGATATGTGTACAGGCAGCATCATACACAGACACTACAGATCTTGCATCTCACCTGTTGGCAGCGACGTCTTCTTCACCAACGGGCTTCTTATGCTCAGAGGTGACGTGTCCGGTTTTTCCCATGTCGTTTCTTAAAAGGAAACATGACATGTACTGTTACTGACTCTCATTGCACACATGTAAAAAAAAAAAAAAAAAAAAAAAATCAGAAAGTCAGCCTGTTACCCAATCCTAAACAACCCCCTTGTGGATCCTATGGAAAATCTAAAAGAAAATTAAAAAATGGGAGAAAGCTACAAATGCAAATTTCACCCGATCAATGGCAGGGAGTGTTTATACCAGATCTTCATGCTTCCAAGTGTACGACTCATTCTGAACACTCACGAAAGGTTCTACATGGACGGCACCTTTACCTCAATAAGACATCACCCAGAATCTCAAGCTGCTGCTGGAGATGCGGGGCTTTGGATAGTCCTTTCCTCCACCTGTGGTGGCAGGGCCCCTACCTCAAGAGACTCTGGAATCGGGACTTCCAGTTGATGTCCACCACCACCAACATACAATCCACCCTGACCCAGCGTTGGCCTTACTATCCTTAGATATAGACCAATTTCCTAACACTATACATATTCCTCTAATTTATATTTTAATTGCTACCACACTGAACATTGCCTCATTTTGATCTGGTACCTCTATCCCATGTATTTCTGGCATTGTAAACTCAGTCAACAAAAATAGCTGGTTCGAGTATATGAACGCTGGTGCCTCAGGGTGCATTCAGACGACCGTATATCGGCTTGGTTTTCACGCCCAGCCGATATACGGCATCCCTCTCTGCAGGAGGAGGAGGCTGGAAGAGTCGGGAGCAGTGCTCTGAGCTCCCACCCACTCTGCCTCCTCTCCGCCCCTCTGCACTATCTGCAAGGAGAGGAGGTGGAACAGGGGCGGGGCTAAGTTCTGGAATTGGCTCCGCCCCATCCTGCCTCTCCTCATTGAAAATGGTGTCGGGGGTGGAGAGGGAGCTCAGTGCACTGCTCCCGACTCTGCCAGCCTCCTCCCCCTGCAGAGAGAGACACCATATATCGGCTGTGCGTGAAAACCCAGCCGATATACGGTCGTCTGAATGCACCCTGAGGCACCGGCGTTTATATACTTGAACCACCTATTTTTGTTGACTGAGTTAACCATGGCTTCACACGAGCGTATGGTCACAGCTTATTATTACACATGTAACACGCTATACTAATCTCCTATAGGCTCCCATGTTGCTTACAAATTGGGTAAACTACGCATGCAAAATAAATTAAAGTAGCAGCACGTTATATCTCTGTGCATATACACGCCCGATAGTGCATAGCAATTGGCGGCACGCAACAAGTGCGTATGTCATTGTGTACTGGCTGCGTTCTAACCACACTGAATTATGGCCATGTGAGCCTGGCCTTCGTGACCTACACAGGGCAGTATGGGGGTTTTCTCACTTGCCCCAGAGTCCTCAGACATTTAAAGTATATCTGATGTCTAACCGCTATAGTGTACAAACCGCACTCAAACTAACAGGCTCAACAGCAGCACTTACTGGTCAAATGTGGTACTAGAGATTTGATCTAGAGTGTTTTTATTCAGTGTCCATCATTGGTCATTACACAAATGGCAAACTAACTCGCATATTCAGAACGTTTGGCATTGTAGTCTGAGTGGCCACTGTTCTCTTCAATCTTTTCCTCAATATGGGGTTATAGGGTCAAGAACCGCTTAATATGTCGGGTTAAGTGGGGGTCCATTTAATGCATTTCTTCTGATCCCAATTCCACGAGTCGACTTCCTGAACAAACCGAGCAGAGTTTGCTGGGTATTTGCAGATCATTCGAAAGTGGGAATTAGCAGACCCCCATACTTGTGATTGGTGGGGGTCCAGAAGGGGAGATCCAAGCTATAAAGCATTTATGACATACATGCCTATAGTGGGAAAACCGCTTTGATATCAATAGTGACTAGAACTGTTCCATTAAGAAACCAGCATATCAATGCTTTTGAACATAATCATATAAGATCAAGGGGTCACTTGAGTCACCAGGTTTAGAGTTAAACTGGAGAAAACGGCATCCTGTTGCTTTAAATTAAAACCAAGATTTGCATGGAGGATTTATCTGCCATGAATTAATTATGTTGTCTTCGAGAAGAGATAAGAATGCTGCCATCTAGCTGCCTGATCCATCATGCCGATAAGTTCTCCAAGTGTTAAATAAACGGAAGCTGGGAGCGGCTCAGAGCTCAAAAACTGCCATTGACACGACGATTGGGGAAAAAAATCAATTAGCCTTCTGATCCGAAGCGGCTGAAAATGATGCATCTTGTTTGCACTGAACACATGATGACTTGGAGTAGAAAACTTGGCTGGAACCTTCCCTGGTTGGGAACCTCATGCGATATTGATATCATCATTTAGAGATTGTTTACACAGATCAATACTGCACAGAAGGAAAAAACTCTTAAATAAGAGTCCAAAAGTTCAATCATTGGTCCTCAGTGGATGAAACACGGTAGTCCACCAATCACCCACAGGTAGGTCTCATCACTGAGCACTCTGGGGCTTATTTACTAATGGACAGTGCAGACGAGGGGCCCAACTATAGGGGAAGTTGCACCCAGGTCTAGGAGCCTTAGGGGGCTCATAAGGACTCTCTTCTCCATAGAATAGTAGAGTTGGAAGGGACCTCCAGGGTTATCGGGTCCAACCCCCTGCTCAGTGCAGGATTCACTAAATCATCCCAGACAGATAGTTGTCCAGCCTTTGAAGACTTCCATTGAAGGAGAACTCACCACCTCCTGTGGAAACCTGTTCCCCTGTTGATCCCCCTCACAAGTTTTTTTCCAATATCTAATTTGTGTCTCTTCCCTTTCCATATAGGGAGCCCAGTACTACAAAAAAAAAAAAAAAAAACACAAGGGGACCCTGTTACATATTTTGAATTGGGGCCCAGGAGCTTCATTTTACTCCTCTGGTGCAGACTTAAGTCTTAAAATGCACCAGAATTACCAATGTAGCTCTGTGCGCCAAAAATACACAAGTTTTGCTGTATCATTCGTCAGTGTAGAAAACGGGGCGTGGCTGAAATGTGATCGGACCAACTCCTTTTGTTGTTCGGCAGAGTGAATGGAAAATGTAGAAAAGTAGGACAGCACACCAACTTAAGGAAAATGTATTATATGTAGAGATGATACTCGTCCGAGCTTGATACTTGTTCGAGTATTAGCGTGTTCGAGATGCTCGTTACTAGAGACGAGTACCACGCGATGTTCGAGTTACTTTCACTTTCATCTCTGAGACGTTAGCGCGCTTTTCTGGCCAATAGAAAGACAGGGAAGGCATTACAACTTCCTCCGGTGATGTTCCAGCCCTATACCACCCCCCTGCAGTGAGTGGCTGGCGAGATCAGGTGTCACCCGAGTATATAAATCGGCCCCGCCAGCGTCTCGCCACAGATGCATTCTGACAGAGATCAGGGAAAGTGCTGCTGATGCTGGAGCTGCTATAGGGAGAGTGTTAGGAGTGATTTTAGGCTTCAAGAACCTCAACGGTCCTTCTTAGGGCCACATCTGACCGTGTGCAGTACTGCTGAGGCTGCTTTTTTCAGTGTTGCACAATTTTTTTTTTTTGTATATCGGCCGTGCAGAGCATTGCGTCCTCAGTATGCAGTAATTTTACATAGTATAGGGCCAGTAGTGCTGAGGCAGGGACAGTGAAAAAGGTGAAAGACATATACTGTCTATACAGGCAGTGGGCTTTTCCAAAAAAATTTGGGACAAAAAAATCTATTTGGGCTGCCTGTGACCGTCCCGAGTGTACTGCGTCTCTGCTGGGGGTAGTAGTCCTATTTAATACGCAGCCAGCTAAGTGTTACAGCAGGCTTGCGCAAAATTCTTTCCTGGCTCTGCTGTGCGTTCCGTAAGCGAAGTCAGCCTCCAACCACAGGCCAATAAGCGGCACATTTAATTACAGCATTCTGTTTCTGCACTACTGGTAATACACCATGCTGAGGGGTAGGGGTAGGCCTGGAGGACGCGGGCGAGGACGCGGAGGCCCAAGTCAGGGTGTGGGCACAGGCCGAGCTCCTGATCCAGGTGTATCGCAGCCGACTGCTGCGGGATTAGCAGAAAGGCACGTTTCTAGCGTCCCCACATTCATCTCACAATTAATGGGTCCATGCGGTAGACCTTTATTAGAAAATGAGCAGCGTGAGCAGGTCCTGTCGTGGATGGCAGAAAGTGCATCCAGCAATCTATCGACCACCCAGAGTTCTGCGCCATCCACTGCTGCAACTCTGAATCCTCTGGCTGCTGCTCCTCCTTCCTCCCAGCCTCCTCACTCCATTACAATGACACATTCTGAGGAGCAAGCAGACTCCCAGGAACTGTTCTCGGGCCCCTGCCCAGAATGGGCAGCCATGGTTCCTCTCCCACCGGAGGAGTTTGTCGTGACCGATGCCCAACCTTTGGAAAGTTCCCGGGGTCCGGGGGATGAGGCTGGGGACTTCCGGTAACTGTCTCAAGAACTTTCAGTGGGTGAGGAGGACGATGACGATGAGACACAGTTGTCTATCACTCAGGTAGTAGTAATTGGAGTAAGTCCGAGGGAGGAGCGCACAGAAGATTCGGAGGAAGAGCAGCAGGACGATCAGGTGACTGACCCCACCTGGTTTGCTAAGCCAACTGAGGACAGGTCTTCAGAGGGGGAGGCAAGTGCAGCAGCAGGGCAGGTTGGAAGAGCCAGTGGGCCAGACCGAATAATCCACCAACTGTTTCCCAAAGCGCCCCCTCGCGCCATGCCACCCTGCAGAGGCCGAGGTGCTCAAAGGTCTGGCAGTTTTTCACTGAGAGTGCAGACGACCGACGAACAGTGGTGTGCAACCTTTGTCGCGCCAAGATCAGCCGGGGAGCCGCCACCACCACCAGCCTCACCACCACCAGCATGCGCAGACATATGATGGCCAAGCACCCCACAAGGTGGGACGAAGGCTGTTCACCGCCTCCGGTTTGCACCACTGCCTCTCCCCCTGTGCCCCAACCAGCCACTGAGATCCAACCCCCCCTCTCAGGACACAGGCACTACCGTCTCCTGGCCTGCACCCACACCCTCACCTCCGCTGTCCTCGGCCCCATCCACCAATGTGTCTCAGCGCACCGTCCAGCCGTCGCTAGCGCAAGTGTTTGAGCGCAAGCACGCCGCCACGCACCCGCGCGCTCAAGCGTTAAACGTGCACATAGCCAAATTGATCAGCCTGGAGATGCTGCCGTATAGGCTTGTGGAAACAGAGGCTTTCAAAAGCATGATGGCGGCCGCGGCCCCGCGCTACTCGGCTCCCAGTCGCCACTACTTTTCCCAATGTGCCGTCCCAGCCCTGCACGACCACGTCTCCCGCAATATTGTACGCGCCCTCACCAACGCGGTTACTGCCAAGGTCCACTTAACAACGGACACGTGGACAATCACAGGCGGGCAGGGCCACTATAATTCCCTGACGGCACATTGGGTGAATTTAGTGGAGGCTGAGACAAAGTCAGAGCCTGGGACCGCTCACGTCCTACCCACCCCCAGAATTGTGGGCCCCAGCTCGGTGGTGGTATCTGCGTCGGTGTATGTTTCCTCCACTAAACCACCCTCCTCCTCCTCCTCCTCCTACGCAACCTCTGTCTCGCAATCAAGATGTGTCAGCAGCAGCACGTCGCCAGCCGTCGGTGTCGCGCGGCGTGGCAGCACAGCGGTGGGCAAGCGTCAGCAGGCCGTGCTGAAACTACTCAGCTTAGGAGAGAAGAGGCACACGGCCCACGAACTGCTGCAGGGTCTGACAGAGCAGACCGACCGCTGAGCCTCCAACCGGGCATGGTCGTGTGTGACAACGGCCGTAACCTGGTGGCGGCTCTGCAGCTCGGCAGCCTCACGCACGTGCCATGCCTGGCCCACGTCTTTAATTTGGTGGTTCAGCGCTTTCTGAAAAGCTACCCACGCTTGTCAGACCTGCTCGGAAAGGTGCGCCGGCTTTGCGCACATTTCCACAAGTCCCACACGGACGCTGCCACCCTGCAACATCGGTTTAATCTGCCAGTGTACCGACTGCTGTGCGACGTGCCCACACGGTGGAACTCTACGCTCCACATGTTGGCCAGGCTCTATGAGCAGCGTAGAGCTATAGTGGAATACCAACTCCAACATGGGCGGCGTAGTGGGAGTCAGCCTCCTCAATTATTTACAGAAGAGTGGGCCTGGTTGGCAGACATCTGCCAGGTCCTTGGAAACTTTGAGGACTCTACCCAGATGGTGAGCGGCGATGCTGCAATCATTAGCGTCACCATTCCTCTGCTATGCCTCTTGAGAAGTTCCCTGCAAAGCATAAAGGCAGACGCTTTGCGCTCGGAAACGGAGGCGGGGGAAGACAGTATGTCGCTGGATAGTCAGAGCACCCTCCTGTCTATATCTCAGCGCGTTGAGGAGGAGGAGCATGAGGAGGAGGGGGAAGAGACAGCTTGGCCCACTGCTGAGGGTACCCATGCTGCTTGCCTGTCATCCTTTCAGCGTGTATGGCCTGAGGAGGAGGAGGATCCTGAAAGTGATCTTCCTAGTGAGGACAGCCATGTGTTGCGTACAGGTACCCTGGCACACATGGCTGACTTCATGTTAGGATGCCTTTCTCGTGACCCTCGCGTTACACGCATTCTGGCCACTACGGATTACTGGGTGTACACACTGCTCGACCCACGGTATAAGGAGAACCTTTCCACTCTCATACCCGAAGAGGAAAGGGGTTCGAGAGTGATGCTATACCACAGGACCCTGGCGGACAAACTGATGGTAAAATTCCCATCCGACAGCGCTAGTGGCAGAAGGCGCAGTTCCGAGGGCCAGGTGGCAGGGGAGGTGCAGAGATCAGGCAGCATGTACAGCACAGGCAGGGGAACACTCTCTAAGGCCTTTGACAGCTTTCTGGCTCCCCAGCAAGACTGTGTCACCGCTCCCCAGTCAAGGCTGAGTCGGCGGGAGCACTGTAAAAGGATGGTGAGTGAGTACGTAGCGGATCGCACGACCGTCCTCCGTGATGCCTCTGCCCCCTACAACTACTGGGTGTCGAAGCTGGACACGTGGCCTGAACTCGCGCTCTATGCCCTGGAGGTGCTTGCTTGTCCTGCGGCTAGCGTCTTGTCAGAGAGGGTGTTTAGTGCGGCTGGGGGAATCATCACGGATAAGCGTACCCGCCTGTCAACCGACAGTGCCGACAGGCTAACACTCAAAGATGAGCAAAGCCTGGATTTCCCCAGACTTTTCTTCTCCACCAGCGGACAGCAGCGATACCTAAACAATACGTAGGCTGCACCCGCGGATGGAAGCATCGTTCTCTCTCACCATCAAAAACGGGGACCTTTTAGCTTCATCAATCTGTGTATTATATTCATCCTCCTCCTCCTGCTCCTCCTCCTGAAACCTGACGTAATCACACCGAACGGGCAATTTTTCTTAGGCCCACAAGGCTCAGTCATATAATTTTTGAAAACAATTTTTATACGTTTCAATGCTCATTAAAGCGTTGAAACTTGCGCCTGAACCAATTTTTTATTTTAACTGGGCTGCCTCCAGGCCTAGTTACCAATTAAGCCACATTAACCAAAGCGATTAATGGGTTTCACCTGCCCTCTTGGTTGGGCATGGGCAATTTTTCTGACGTACATTAGTACTGTTGGTACACCAATTTTTTGGGGCCCTCGCCTACAGTGTAATCCAATTAATTTTTTGCCCACCTGCATTAAAGCTGACGTTACATCAGCTGTGCTGGGCACTGCAATGGGATATATTTATGTACCGCCGGTGGCTTCCTGGCACCCACCCCTGCTGTCGGTCCACACGGAGTTGTAACTGCATGTGTCCACTTCTAAAGAACCCCAGTCTGACTGGGGCATGCAGTGTGGGCCGAAGCCCACCTGCATTTAATCGGACATTACCTCAGCTGTGATGGGCAATGCAATGGGATATATTTATGTACCGCCGGTGGGTTCCAGGGAGCCACCCATGCTGTGGGTCCACAGGGACTTCACAATAGGGAGTTGTACCTGCCTGTGTCTATGAATTAAAAACCCCGGTCAGGTTGGGGCATGCAGTGTGGGCCGAAGCCCACCTGCATTTAATCTGACGTTAGCTCTGCTGTCCAGGGCACTGCTATGGGATACATTTATGTACAGCCGGTGGGTTCCAGGGAGCCACCCACGCTGTGGGTGCACACGGAATTCCCATTGCGGAGTTGTACCTGCCTGTGACTATTTATAAAAAAACACGGTCTGACTGGGGCGTGCAGACACCATGACAGAATGAATAGTGTGTGGCACATAGGCTCCCCATTGCTATGCCCACGTGTGCAGCTCCTGATGGAGGTGGCACAGGATTGGATTTCTCATTGCTTCTGTAGAGCATTGTGGGCTATCGCCCCGCCCCTTTTAAAGAGGGTCGCTGCCTGGCCGTGCCAAACCTCTGCAGTGTGTGCCTGTGGTTCCTCCTCATGGCAGACGCACTTATAAATAGACATGAGGGTGGTGTGGCATGAGGGCAGCTGAAGGCTGGGCAGGGACACTTTGGTGTGCGCTGTGGACACTGCGTCGTGCGGGGGGGGGGGGGGGGGGGGTTGGGCAGCATGTAACCCAGGAGAAGTGGCAGCGGAGTGTCATGCAGGCAGTGATTGTGCTTTGTTGAAGGTAGTGTGGTGCTTAGCTAAGGTATGCATTGCTAATGAGGGCTTTTCAGAAGTAAAAGTTGTTGGGAGGGGGGGGGGGGCACTCTTGCCGCTATTGTGGCTTAATAGTGGGACCCGGGAACTTGAGATGCAGCCCAACATGTAGCCCCTCGCCTGCCTTATCAGTTTCTGTGTCGTTCCCATCACTTTCTTGAATTGCCCAGATTTTCACAAATGGAAACCTTAGCGAGCATCGGCGATATACAAAAATGCTCGGGTCGCCCATTGACTTCAATGGGGTTCGTTATTCGAAACGAACCCTCGAGCATCGCGAAAATTTTGTCCCGAGTAACGAGCACCCGAGCATTTTGGTGCTCGCTCATCTCTAATTATATCCAAATAAAAGCAAAACCTCTGGTGAATACACTCAATTGTATGTGATATTTGGGGTAGAAATATCCTTCCTCGTGCAAGGGTTGATGTGGAAGGTTAGATAGGAGGCTGGCCCAGGCTCAAAGATAGCCAAAATCATGACTGAAGAATAGGGGGAGGTCATATGTGTGGCACCAACGGTTTCATTTAGCCTTCTACATCACCCTTCGCCTGAGGAAGGGTATTTCTACCCCAAATGTTGCTTACAAATTAGAGTCGTGATTTATTTGGATTCAATCTAACAGATCTTCTAATAGGCATCTCAAGATGGGGTGCGGTTCTACGCTTCTAATCGAATTCTGTGGGAAAATGGTTAACCCATATGCAGCCGTAATCCCCCTTGTGAGGTGAACAAATACAGCCTTGACAAATTCAAAAGGCTTAAAATATATAAAAAAACATAGTAAATGGAAACGTGATGCAAAAAAACAGGTTTCATAGATTCCTGGAACAACTTCCACCAGAAAACTGCCAGATTTCCAATAGTAAATAGGCCCTCCCATCTGTCACTGAGCACTCAGGTCGCGAAAGGTATCGTTTCTCCTTAAGGAGATAACCTTGAAGGCGAGTGAGGAGACTTCTAGTGCCATTCATGCTCCTCTGGGAAATATGCAAATAAGGAAAATTGAATACTACATCTGCAGTGCCACCTATTGAAAGGCAGCATTTCTGCAAGTCAATGCAAAAACCCCAGAACAGTTGACTGTGTATGGTATTCTGGCTTTTCCAATAGGTGGCGCTGCAGATTTATTACTCAATCTTCCTTATTTGCATATTTCCCATAGGAGCATGGATGGCACTATAAGGCTCAATCTTCATCTAGTTTCTGTACGCAGAAAACTTAAGATTGTTTACATGACAGGCAGTCATTCATTCACAGTGAACCGGCAGTGGTTCATAAATGACTGCGAGAGGGAACAATCCGCCTCCATTCAGTCAACATGCTCCTTCCTGTGTAAAAGCATAGGAACTAATCGCTGGGACGATTTCAGGCATCTGTGATTGACAAGTCATCTTGTATAAAAGGGCCCTAAGGGTTCATTCAAATGGAGTGATTGGTGTGCCATTTTTGGTAGGTAGTTTGTCCCCTAGTTTTAGTCGCAACTTGCCACCGTTTTTACAGCTTGCACAGGTGAAACTCCTTAAAACTAGTAAACCACAGTGGTTTGTCACGTAGCAAGAACCACATCATAAGAATGACCCTATGACTTCTATCCCAAACTTTAGGTGTGCCTGTGCCACAGAGACACTGCAGCCATTTATACATTTTTGTATCTGTTTTAAAGGGTTGTCTAGAGAAAAACAAATGAGTTTCACGTTTTTTCCCAAATTGCATGGACAATTTATCAGATCTATAGTTGATGCCACTAGAGTGCATAAGGCTGATGGATATTCTGAATAATAGTCTGTCATGCCAGCTGTACTAAAAAACAACAAAAAAAAAAAAAAGTACAAAAATTAGTGTAAAAGGCAAGATCCTCAAAAAACCATCAGTCGAAAGAAAAAAAAAAAAAAAAGGAAAAAATTAAAATCTATCCATCTAATATAGTTTAAAAATATAGATGAAATCCGGGTCACCGTTGACGTGTAGTGAGAATTTGAGTTATTTGTGAAATGGTTGCCTCTCGTCTTCTGTTCCAGTGAATGCATGGTTGGTATGGTTGGTTTCAATCAGCTAAAGCCGCTGGATAAAGCCAAGTTTCAATCATACACGTAGTTTCTGCACAGGTGCACATCACAGTTGGAAACAATCCCTCAATACATTCGCTGTGCAGATGTAATTTATAGATTTATGTCACACTAAATGGAAGGAATCTTTAAGCTTAATCACAGAGCATTGATGTGATCTCAATTATTGGGCCGAAGATGGCAATAGGATCATCAGTCTACACTAAGACCAAGAGATATTACCAAGCCAAGGACCAGCCAAGATGGATACATCATCCTGTGTTCATCTAAGAGCATGATGACTGGTTATAACCAACCATATACATAATCCATTATAAACATCCAACTATGCACGATAATGGCTCAATGCATGGAATCTACACCAAGACCAATACACAGCTCCAGGCCAAGCCAAGGCATAGGCCAGATACTGGTAAAGTTTGGATGGAAGAGGAACATCTGAAGGAAAATGAAGGACAGCTACTTTGTGTTATCTTTAAGACATGACGTTCCTAGGTACTGCATCTTGTAAAGAGGCATTAACTATATGGCTCATAGGCTATGTAAGGCACTTTTATGACATCATGCTGTGAGCCCGGTGTAGGATTATGCTCAGACCGAACAGGAGATTGTAGCCAGTGCATGTGGCCATTGATGAATTTAAGTCACAGGGGGCCACTATTAGTACTTGGGGCCACAGAGGGAGTCCTACCACTAAGCCGGGGCCCTATTACTATGTCGGACCACATTGGCGGGGGGGGGGGGGGGGATTAGTAATATTCCTTCATATACAGCCCCATTTAGTAAGTGGGACAACAGCAGATTAATTATGACTATAGGGAGCACTGAAAAGTGGATTAGGAGTTGCAGCAGTAGGATAGGGAATGTGTGCAGAAACAAGTTTTAACTAGAAGACGTTTAAATAGTGTCTGGGCTGAAGAGAATAAAACCAAAAAACAACAACTCTGAAAAAGACATCAACTGTGTTTACTGGAGGCAACTATTCAGAGATACCAATTACAATGCAGACCCGGTATTTCAGTACATTGTTTGGTAACTGTTATTTAGAGGTATACTAGAGCTAAGCCACTGTATCTAAGCCCCCCCTATAGAATACATAATTTTTTCGAGGGTTCTGGTGTTGTATTTACATAATGAGTTTGGTTTCGGGGTAGTGTATTTTTATATCTAGGTTAGCTGTGGTGCTATAGTTAAACAGGTTAAGGATGCAAGGACGCAGTGGGTCTGGCTGTACACAGTCAAGCGCACCCACCTTCAGGGGTCAATAGGTGCACAGTTTTGCCAGTAATTTGTGTGGCCATGCTTTCCTGGGTGTAGCTAGCCACAATGTTTCTCCCCAACATAAGTGTGCATTCACATGTAGTGGACTTGCAGTGATTATTCGACAATGGAAAGGTTTGCAGAAAATCGGCACCCAAAATCTGCCTCAACATCTGCATCTTTTGCTGCAGATTGTGACACGGATTTTGGTGCAGATCCAAAGCGGAATTTATCTCTAACTGGAAATATGCATGAAAAAATTTGGGACCATTCCTCCCTACTAAAGTTTTAGTTCATCACCATTTCTGGGATGCTTCGCGTGCCCTGTCCTCTCTAGGTCATGCTACAGCACCTTGATAGGGTTAAGATTAGAGATGAGCGAACGTGTTCTTAACGAACACTTACGCACCCGAACACCGGCTTTTCCGAGGACTTCCGTGTTCGCGCGTAAGTATTCGGGGGGCGCCGGGGGGCGGGGAGAGGCGCGGCGGCGCGGGCGGCAGCAGCGGGGAACAGGGGGGAGCCCTCTCTCTCTCTCTCCCCCCCACTCCCCGCCGCAACCCCCCGCGCTGCCACGGCGACCCCCGAACTTTTTTCGCCCGAACACGGAATTCCTCGCGAAGTTCGGTGTCCGGGCGAAAAGGGGCGGAGCCGAACACGTTCGCTCATCTCTAGTTAAGATCAGAACGCTGACTTTTTATTGCCCATGACAATTCTGGAGTATCTACTCTGTGTTGTAACTTTTCTTGGTTATTCCTCCTGCAAACGTACTTTTGAGACTTTTTGGGGCACAACAAAAAGGATTTTAACTATAGAGCTACAGTTGCAGCACAAAGCCATACCCCGAGCAGCGGTCACACCTTACACAGTGATAGGATGATCAATGAGTGGATACAACTCTTGACAATCAGGATCCTAACACCCCGCTCTCAGGTTATTTATACATTTGTAGGAGACAAAAAAAAAAAAAAAAGAGACACAATGTAGAGTTTTAAGAAAAGATCCTACAGAATTTTTTCATGGTTAATACAAAAAAGTAACCAAAGCAAGATTTATCGTGGCGAGGGTGGTATGCCTTTTTTCCCCCCATGATCTATGTGGTGACTATTTTAAATCCAAGTCCGGCCCTGATCTTTTCACACCATTATTTAGTTCCTTTACTTGTGTGCTTGTCTTGTCACATCATGCAACGCCTCTTCAGCTTGAGGTTAAGGACTGTTGCCCCTACTTTCTCTTGTAAAGTGTTTTGATCTACTTTAGAAATGTTCCTTCAAATGATTACAAGGTGTCCTGGACCTGGCACCGGGGGGCTGTATGACTTATTATATCTTCTGCAGCTACTTCCAGCACCTTGCGCAATAGACCCAAATCGGGAGCTAGGGGTGTGGAAGGGGTGTTCCTTTTGTCAAATCCCTAGCTTCCGGTTGCGTCAAGATACAATACTACCCTAGACCTGAGGCAGCTAAGCATCCTCAAACTTGGTGCTCCCTCCACCATGGTTTACAGTTGGGATGAAGTTTCAGTGGCTGTTTGCAATAACAAAAAAAAAAAAAAAAAAAACCTCTCCAGACACTGTGTACAAAGAACACTTTATGTAATGGTTTCACCACCTAAGGTGTTTATGTTGATATGAAACAGATTTGACAGATGCGCCAAAAATTACACCAAACTTTAATGCAGTGGAACTTAGCCTGCTCAATTGACACTTTCTTGGAAAACAAGAGAACCTATCCACATCGGCAAAGGGATGAGAAAGAAACAGAAAGTAGCGCTCCTGTCACCCAAACCTTGGAATTGCTGGGATTAATAGCAGCTACTCCTGAGTCACAAACTGTAAGTGAGGCCGGCATCTGAACAGGATTTTAGAACTGTAGGTGTGCATATCAGAAAGTGTTAGAATGTAGTCAGCAGGTCTGCTGTAGGAAATAGGGCTTTTATTAAAAGGTCTCTGAACTGCGGGAAAGTTTCTGGTGCTTACCTTCCCTATCATGGATTGAGTTATTTGTTGGAAAGAGAAAAGCAAAGGTCACCTGGGGTATTGAGCAAGCCTTAAAGACACATCGCAAGTGTATGCTGTAAGACAGGAATTAGGTCCTACCTGTTAATTCCTTTTCTTGAAGTCATCCTGACAGCATACACCTGGAGGTTGTCCGCTGGACACCTGTTGGGACAGGAAGCGGAAACACACAAAAGGTAACTCCCACCACCGGCTCACCAGTGTGTACCAAATAACTACAGTGACCCGGCTTTGTTTAACCAATCATTTTTAATACAGAAATCATAGTACAATACGTTACTTAACGTAAAAATAACTCAAGGGGAGGGAAAAGCCCCTATGCTGTCAGGATGACTCCAGAAAAGGAATTAACAGGTAGGACCTAATTCCTGTCTTCCCCTCATCATCCTGACAGCATACACCTGGAGAAGTGCCAACAACCAAGGGCTTTAGGGAGGGACCACTGCCTGTAGCACCTTCCGCCCAAAGGCCATATCACGGCTGGCCCCCAGGTCCAGGCGATAGTGTTTAGTGAAGGTATGAGTGCTCGACCATGTGGCGGCCCTGCAGATCTGGTCGGTTGTCGCCTGGGCTCTCTCCGCCCAGGAACAGGCGACCGCCCTAGTGGAATGGGCTCTAACGTTGCCTGGGAGTGGAATCCCCTGGGATCTGTACGCCTCTTCTATGGCCCTCCTGACACAACGCGCTAAGGAGTCCTTAGTAGCGGCCCCTCCTCTGCGTGGACCCTGAAATTGAATAAAAAAAGTTAGACTTCCTGAAGGAATGTGTGACCTCCAAATACTTCAGGACTGCTCGTCTAACATCTAAATTATGGAACCTCTGTTCCGTGGTGTTCGGGGTTCCTAGCAGAAGGAGGGAAGTACTATTCGCTGTTCTCTGTGAAAGTCTGTGAGACCTTTCGTTTGGAAAAAGGGGTCAGGCCTGAACTCTATTTTATCCGGGAAGATGGTCATATACGGAGTCCTAATAGAGAGGGATTGGATCTCCCCAATCCATCTAGCGGATGTGATGGCAACTAGAAAAGCTACCTTATAGGAGAGGATCTTAACTAATAGATCTTCCAAGGGCTCAAAGGGGTGTGCACAGAGTGCCTGTAAAACTAGGTTCAGGTCCCATGGGGGCATGGTTTCCCTTACAAAGGGGTGGAGTCTGACTGCCCCTTTAAGGTATTTCCTAATTAGCCTATGGTCGCCTAAGGGGGTGTCAAAGAAGGCTCCAAGGGCAGCCACCTGGACCTTAAGGGTACTAGGTCTTAGCCCCATATCTAATCCATCCTGTAGGAACTCCAATATCTTGTTAATGTCAGGCTGTTGGAGGTCATGAATACTATGCCCCAACCACCTAGAGAAGGTATCCCACACCCTAGTGTATATATCTCTGGTGGATTTTTTGAGGCTCTCACATATAGTGGTCACCCTCCCTGATAGGCCCTGGCTCAGGTATTTTACCCGCTCAGCTACCAGGCCGCCAGTCTGAACTGTCGGACCCTTGGGCATATCAGAGGACCCTGCTGAAGGAGGTCGTCTCTCTGCGGCAGATGTAGAGGATCCTGTGTCGAGAGAGCGGCCAGGAGCGGGAACCAGGGTCTCTTGGGCCAGAATAGGGCCACCAAGCTAATGGAGCCCGGGGACCCCTGAATTTTCCTTAGGACCAGAGGGATAGGTGGAAAGGCGTATGCAAGATCCCAATCCCAAGCCTGGGACAGTGCGTCTATTCCCAGGGAGCCCCCGTCTGCTCCCCTGGAGAAAAACCGGGGACACTTGGTGTTCTCCCGAGAGGCGAACAAGTCCACCTTTGGTGTCCCCCATCTTTCTATAATTAGCTGGAATGCGTGTGGATGTAGAGTCCACTCCCCTGGATCTATCTTCCTGCAGCTGAGATGGTCTGCCATGGAGTTCTCTGGGCCCCTTACGTGGTACGCTGTGACGGAAGGTGTCCGCTGCTCTATCCACCCGAGAACTTTCGCCGCCAGGTCTTGGAGTCAGGGGTTCCGCGTGGATCTCTGGTGGCGAATGAGGGACACAGTTATATTTTCCGAAAAGATCTTAATGTGTCTACCCCTGATCTCTGTCTCGAGGCCCCGAATGGCCTTCCAGACAGCGCAAAGTTCTTTGTAGTTGGAGGACTGAGTAGCTTCCTCCTGGTTCCAGCCCCTTGGACGTAATGATGGCCTAAGTGGGCCCCCCAGCCAGTTGCACTCGCGTCAGTAAAGATGGATACTGGGAATGCGGGGTACCAAACCGTGGCTCTGGCAAGGTTGGTAATAGACATCCACCACTCCAAGGAGGACTTTATCTTGTGGGTAAGGACGACTATCTGATCCAGGGAGGCGGGTGATTTATCCCAGTTGCTCAGGATAAAGTCTTGGAGGGTTCTACAATGTAATTGGGCCCAAGGGACTACCCCGATGCAAGATGTCATGAGGCCGAGGACCCTCATGCCTCTCCTAAGGGAGACTTTGGTGGCTAGAGAAAGTGCCCGACACTTGTCCAGGATCGCTTTTTGCCTTTCTAGGGAAAGGGATGAGCACTGGTGGTGCGAGTCCAGAATAACTTCCAGAAATGTTTTCTTTTGTTCAGGTAGAAGACTAGATTTAACGGTGTTGATGATCCAGCCTAATGACTCGAACAGATGGAGTGTGAGGTTGACCTGGAACTGGAGTTCTGAAGCTGATCCTGCTATGATCAGGAAATCGTCGAGGTATGGGACAATCAACACCTTGTTAGTCCTTAGTGCCACCACCATCTCTAACACCAGTTTGGAGAACACCCGGGGTGCGGAGGAAATCCCGAATGGCAGGCATGTAAACTGGAAGTGAGAGACTGACCCATCCATCACCAGGGCAAATCGCAGAAACTGCTGGAAATCTGTGTGTATAGGGACATGGTAGTAGGCGTCCTTTAAGTCCACGGTGGCCATGACGCCATCTGGTGCGATTAAGGGGATTGCTGACCGCACCGATTCCATTTTAAATCTTTGATAGGAGATAGATTTATTCAGGAATTTCAGATTAATTATGGTTCTATAGGACCCGTTAGGTTTTTTTAATGAGAAACAGGGGGGGGGGGGGTTGCACCCCTTGAACCGTTCTTCTGTGGGAACCCGAGTGATGGCCCCTAGGGACAACAGCTCCTGCACCCCCAACTGGAGGGCCTGAGCAGACGAGGGTGACTGGCAGGGGGTGACCACGAACCTCCGGGGAGGGGAGGAAAATTCAATTTTATAGCCTTCCGAGACTAGGCGTAAGGCCCAGGGATTGGAGGTCACCTCATTCCATTTAAGGGCGAACTCCCTCAGCCTACCCCCTACTTGTAGGGTCCTGGAGGGCGGATTCTCACCCTTTCCACCTTTGGGATAGGACCAGCGTCCAGTTTTCCCTTTCCCCTTGTATGCTCTAGAGGGAATAAAGGGAGGAGGGTAGGAGGAGGAAGGCCGCTTGAAGGACTTCTCTGATGGTAGTCCCTGACTCTTATCCGATGCCTTCTCTAGGAGTGTATCCAAGGAAGGCCCAAAGATTCTGTGTCCTTGGAAGGGCAGGGAACAGAGCCTGTTCTTCGAAGCGTTATCCCCTGTCCAGGCCTTAACCCAGACGGGCCTCCTGGCTGTGTTAGAGAGGGCTGCTGAACGGGCCCCGAACCTCACCGACTCCATAGAGTCTGCCAGAAAGCCGGTTGCCTGCTGGAGGAGCGGAAGGCAGTTGTCTTCCCTAGAGCCCCTCTGAGAAATCAGCGTCTGAAGTTGGTCCAACCAGACCGTCATAGATCTTGCCACAGATGTGGCCGTGATGTTCGCTTTAACGGTCAGGGCCGCAATCTCCCAGGCCTTTTTCCTCGCAGAACCCACTCTGGTATCTAGTGGATTCCACAGTTGGGAAATGTCCTCAAAAGGGGAGGGCTGCTTTCTTTGAGACCCTGGCAACCGCCAGGTCCACCTTAGGGACGGTTTCCAGGAACTCAATATCTTCTGGTGTGAAGACCATCCGATCCGAAGAATTTTAGTTCTGCCTGCTTCCATTCTGTCAGGATCAGTTGTTTTAAGATGTCATTAACCGGGAATGACAGTTTTTACTGCAAGAGATGGCTTGAAAAGATGGCTGCTGCGGCACCTCTTCCTCCACCTGCATGGTGCGTCGGACCGTGGTTAACAGCTGACCCAGGTCCGCCGATGAAAAGAAGTATTTCCTTACATCCTCCATAGGCGGCATGGATTCTGAGGGAGAATCTTCTAGGAGTCAGACTCTTCCATTCGTGTCCGCCTCACCCTTTTCATGGGGGGGCGGAAGAGAAAGATGAGAGAGAGGCTTCAATCTCCTCGCGAATCATGGATCGGATGTCCGACATGCCAGAGGAGCCCTCTTCACGGACCACTTTCTCCGTACAGTTCGCACATAGTGGCTTGGTGTGGCCCTCTTCTAGCCGCCGCAAGCAGACCGGACATTTGCGCACTCGCTTTTTGGCCTCTCTAACCTTTTGCGCATCTCTGTCCTAAAGAGACGGAGACAGCAAAAGGAACTTCCAGCACTTTGATACTTGTTTCTCCTTCCTCCCCCCGGTACAAGACCCAAAGGAGGTCTACTCACCAGCAGGCTGCTCTCAGCGTCCTCTCTGGCTGACATCTTCAGTAAAGGTGCAGACAGGAGACATGCAGGGGAATCCAGCCTTTTAATTTTCAAATTTGGCACCGACACTTTAAGCGAGGCCCCACCCCCCACGTGACACGGCCACGCTGACGTCACGCTGCCGCGCCGGACCCGTGGGATACGCCGCATACACAGGGATGCCGACTAGGAGACACACATGGAGCTGCTGCAGCGCGCACGCCGACCAGACCGGCACCCGAGCCCCTCTATTAACGCTGGCATCCGCATACCTCTGCCTTGATGGGCTGCTGGATCCCCACTGGAGACGCCGGTCTCTTGTTCCAAGGCCTCCAGGTACCGGGGCTGCTTCTGCCAGTACGACTACCCTCTGGGCAGCGTACTGGGGGAGGATTTCCACAAGGGAAACACTGCTGGGTAGATCCTGCGGGTGAGGGTCCCCTCGTAGGGTCTCACCCGCGCAAGCCCTGTCAGCCCGACCAGAGAGTCCCCCCCCCCAGGGGCGGACAGGCTGCATGGGAGTCTTTTTTCCATGTTCACCTCCAGCATACACGTGGAGGCTCCGCTTGGACTGTCCTGTAGGGACAGGAAGACACTGGTGAGCCGGTGGTGGGGGTTACCTTTTGTGTTTTTCCGCTTCCTGTCCCAACAGGTGTCCGGCGGACAACCTCCAGGTGTATGCTGTCAGGATGACGAGGGGAAATCAGCCTTTCTAATAAATTGTATTGGACTGTTTAACACTATTGGAAGCGGTGTCTTCTGTTGTGTAAATTGCATTTCTTTGAGACTGTACAGTTATTAGTAGAGTGTTAGCGATATTGTTCACAAAGGTATTACAGCTACTACGGATTGCCCACAAGGTATTAATCTTACATAGTGGTTAAACAGCCACTTTCTTAGGTTCTCGAAAGTAAAACGTTTAATTATTTACTCCTTAAACATTCTATTGTTCAGTTATATGTGTGTGTCTTTCAAATAAGTATTGCATACTTTGGTAACTCCATCAGCTGTATCGTAACCTGAATCCAGCGTCAATACACCTCCAACAGTGACATTTATGACAAAAAAGCTCCAATTTGGCCATAAAACATTTTCCCAGAAGTACTGTAGAAGGACCAACACTCTTGTTCAGCGTTTGTCCAATAGTGGACGTGAATAGGGGTTTTTGCAGTCTGCAGCCTATAGGTCTTTAGTGGTTACCTCCACGTGCACCAAAAAAAAAAAAAAGTTACGACGTACGGTGCAACCATTTGCGTAAGGCCGCTTTCACATCTGTGTTGGAACCTTTGGAGGTTTTAATGAAGATTCGGCAGGACCGCTAAGCAAAAATGACATGGACCCAATTGTAGTAAACAGTTCGGCCAGGGGATTCCCTTTTCCTGCTCTTCGAATGGAGCTGGAAAAACTGAACCCCCACCGCAGATGTGGGCACACCCTTATTAGATTAGCTTGTGTTTGTCTATAATTGTATCTAAGAATATTGTTTTCAAAGCAGAAATCCAGGTAATTCTAAAATGGTAAACTAACTTTTTCCTGCAACCCTATATATGAAACCGTTAACCTTAAAGTCGGAGGACGAAGAAAAAAAAAACTGTTGCATTTGACTTGCTGCCTCTGCTATTTATTCTGTGTGCAAAGTTAGAGCTCACTCACGCAGGCATGTACGTCCCACGCATTGCGCGCACATTTTCCATGCACGTTATAAGTGGCGCTCAAAATCCAGTGATTACTATTGGGCCACCCACATCTGCAACATGTCCCATTGGGATGTGTAATACGCACCAAGATAGCCATGTGGCTTTATCATACGCAGCAAATATGCATGTACAGGCCTATTTACTGTGTAATCCGTAAGCGTAATAAACACTTGCATAATAAGCAGAACACACGCCCGTGTTAGTGAGCGATTACTACAGGGCTGGATCAGGACAGATTGTGACACTGGGCTCAGTTGCATACTGCCCTCTACTGTAATTGTACCAGTACTGCATGTTGGGTTTTAGGCCTCCTTCGCAGTTGCCTTCATGGTTGGAGGGGGGGGCTATTACACAAAACTTCCCAATCCATTATTCCTACAAGCTATTTAATAAGTCTCCAAAACTTGGTGAGAACAGGTAAAACATTTGTGTCATTTGACTCTGAGCTAAAACATAAAATAAGATACAAAGCAGCCATAACAGTAATTAGTAAGATGATGAAATTACAGAAATCATCCTCAGCCCTGGAGAAGAGGATAATAGCAGCTCCCGAAAGACAGAAATTGCTAATTAATGCTCAGGAACAAAGTGACTAGTCAGACTCCATCTATCCAGGTAGATGAAGCAGAACCAGCACACTTCATTATATACTGAAATACCCTGCGCTGCAGAACACACTGCTCATTCTATCATGATAAAATAGTGGGAGATTACAGACAGTTGCGCACTCCTATCGTGACATACTTGTAACAAGTAGGGTCACTAAGCAGTATCATCATGTAACGTTCAGTCAATGGCTTCCTACAAGAGCAGCATTCCTCTCCTTAAGTATTCTGTGCTGCTGTGGGCAGTAGAACGCCATCTTTAGATAGGGAGGGGGAGCCTCCTCGAAGCAATATGAGGTCAGTGGTAATGTGGCCATCTTCCCATCACTGAAAATTCAGCCTCTGACAAGGGAAGTGTAGCAGGGGCCAAAACCTGCCCACCACACCAAGGCTCAAGGAGTTCTCAAGGTGTAGCCAGGTGCCTTATACAAGCAATTAAACCCGTGCTATAGAGTGAGAGTTGCAGCAGGTGTCTGAGGGACTTTACTGTACTGAGGTGCTGCTGTCTTCTCTCCAACATACAGCAGAGCAGAACTGGCAGTAGTTACTGGAAAACTAGACTAGCATGGTTAGTTGCATCCCCATGTTGGCAAGCAGCACAGTAAATCTCCAAAAGGGCCCTGATGACCAGAGGCCAAGGTAGAGGAATAAAAGGGCCCTGATGACTGGGACCCAAAGTTAGGGGACTGACCAGATAGAGCCAAAGACGAAAAACTGATGAGGTGCAGAGCACGCAGCAGAGGTCGTACCTCTTGTCGATGAGGTGCAAGTGGGGCTCCCAGCTTTAGGTATTGACTCATTTTGAGTCTATGGTAGAGGGTGTGCGCACAGGCCACTGAAAAGCGTCAGATTTTTGTGGGCACGTGGACTTCACCTGGTAACACCGCTGAGTCACAGGAGTGGGAGAGCATGAAAACATACGTCACCCGGCTCCCCGTCACGTCCCTAACAGCACAATAACTTAGTTTATGGCGCTGTAGGATAGAACATGTACCCTGTAATGCAGTGTGCAAGTACTCTATCCCTCGTATGGAGTGAATTAAAAGTTTAAATTACTTTTATAAAAACATTTAAAGTTTGTTTTTGCCTCCATCAGTCACAGCCGTAATGTGACACCAACGGAACATGTCGTTTTTGAACACTTGAGTCATGTGACACCACTATGCTACAGATACCATATTAGTGGCAGCATCATTAGTCCCAAGATATAGGGGATAGTTACAAGTCTGGGTAATTGCCCCCTCTCTAAGTTTTTCTCTAATGCCGAGTCCTATTGTAATGAAAATAATTCAAGCTTTTCAATGGATCCCAGTTACGACTGCCTGTTTGCCCCACACTGTTATATTGGATCATCTGCCAAAGGGTTGCGGTGCCCTCTGTGTGCAGGACAAAGCCATGACAAATAGTTGTGGTAGGATAGTGCAATCTGTGGACGTCTTATTACCAAACAGATGTAATTGTATCTGTTCGGTCATAGACGACTTCATCTTCAGCTGGCGTCCATATGACTTACTGTCTGTACCTGAAACTGCACTAATTCCACATAATTCTATATGTGAACAGCGGGACGTCTAAGACTTCTGCAATCAAAGACCAGTAGGGGGTCAAAAAGACATTTGTATTTGATCTTCCAATCTTGGACACCCGAAACTGAAGGAACGATAAAAATACGGCTTCAAACATTCCCTTTCACTACATCATTGAGCAATGCTACAGGGGCTATAAAGATACAGCCTCTACCCTCCCCTCATTTCACTGCGCACTGCTATATGGACTATACAGATTCTGCCCTGTGCCCCTTTACATCACTTAGCAGTACTCTTCAAAAAGTTTATAAAGACAGCCTCCACCCCCATCAACAGCGAAGAATGCTCCACGGACTATAAAGACAACCTCCACCCCCCACCAATGGCGAAGAATGCTCCACGGACTATAAAGACAACCTCCACCCCCCACCAATGGCGAAGAATGCTCCACGGACTATAAAGACAACCTCCACCCCCCACCAATGGCGAAGAATGCTCCACGGACTATAAAGACAACCTCCACCCCCCACCAATGGCGAAGAATGCTCCACGGACTATAAAGACAACCTCCACCCCCCACCAATGGCGAAGAATGCTACACGCACTATAAAGACAGCCTCTACCACAAACAGCAGCAAAGAATGCTACAGGGACTATAAAGGCAGCCTCTACCCCCATCAACAGCAAAGAATGCTACAGGGACTATAAAGGCAGCCTCCACCACCAACAGCAAAGAATGCTACAGGGACTATAAAGACAACCTCCACCCCATCAACAGCAAAGAATGCTACACGCACTATAAAGACAACCTCCACCCCCATCAACAGCAAAGAATGCTCCACGGACTATAAAGACAACCTCCACCCCCCACCAATGGCGAAGAATGCTCCACGGACTATAAAGACAGCCTCTACCACAAACAGCAGCAAAGAATGCTACAGGGACTATAAAGGCAGCCTCTACCCCCATCAACAGCAAAGAATGCTACAGGGACTATAAAGACAACCTCCACCCCCATCAACAGCAAAGAATGCTACAGGGACTATAAAGACAACCTCCACCCCCATCAACAGCAAAAAATGCTACACGCACTATAAAGACAACCTCCACCCCCATCAACAACAAAGAATGCTACACGCACTATAAAGACAACCTCCACCCCCATCAACAGCAAAGAATGCTACACGCACTATAAAGACAACCTCCACCCCCATCAACAGCAAAGAATGCTACAGGGACTATAAAGACAAGCTCCACCCCCATCAACAGCAAAGAATGCTACAGGGACTATAAAGACAACCTCCACCCCCATCAACAGCAAAGAATGCTACACGCACTATAAAGACAACCTCCACCCCCATCAACAACAAAGAATGCTACACGCACTATAAAGACCTCCTCCACCCCCATCAACAGCAAAGAATGCTACACGCACTATAAAGACCTCCTCCACCCCCATCAACAGCAAAGAATGCTACAAGTACTATAAAGACCTCCTCCACCCCCATCAACAACAAAGAATGCTACACGCACTATAAAGACAACCTCCACCCCCATCAACAACAAAGAATGCTACACGCACTATAAAGACCTCCTCCACCCCCATCAACAGCAAAGAATGCTACACGCACTATAAAGACAAGCTCCACCCCCATCAACAGCAAAGAATGCTACACGCACTATAAAGACAACCTCCACCCCCATCAACAGCAAAGAATGCTACAGGGACTATAAAGACAACCTCCACCCCCATCAACAGCAAAGAATGCTACACGCACTATAAAGACAACCTCCACCCCCATCAACAACAAAGAATGCTACAGGGACTATAAAGACAACCTCCACCCCCATCAACAACAAAGAATGCTACAGGGACTATAAAGACAACCTCCACCACCAACAGCAAAGAATGCTACACGCACTATAAAGACCTCCTCCACCCCCATCAACAGCAAAGAATGCTACACGGACTATAAAGACAACCTCCACCCCCATCAACAATGAACAGTACTAGAAAAATGTATTCACACTTGACAATATGCGCATTTCGCATATACGTTCATACCTTGCGGGTTTCTGTCCATTCGCAGTATGTTTGAGACGAGTAAATACGCATCATATTTGTGCAAAAAAATAAATAAAGCACTAAATGCCACCGATTGCACGCAAATACGCAGCAAACATGCAGATAATTATGCATGCTCGTGGATTTCAATGGGCTATTTCCATGCCCAATACGTACAAAGATAGGATTTGCTGCGTTTCTTCTTTCATGCAACCAAAAGTCACACGAAAAACATGCAGGTGGTATTGTGGGTGCCTGAGGCAGCAATTACATCACCTGTGTAATACTGAGGAAATCCGGAAACCATGACCTGCTGGAGTTGGGAAACACTGCTCTACACCTTATGATCACTGGGCAGTGCTATAAGGGCTAGAAGGACACAGCCCTACCCCCACATGACTGAAAACAGGGTAGGGGGGAAAGCTGCTGCTACAATGTATCTATTTTCAATTCCTACCTAAAATACTCCGATCTTATACTAGCGGCTTCTAAGACAACTTTATATTATGGGTACCAGATCTTGCTGGATGATCACTGACCTCAATGACTTGTCAAATTTGTTTTTTGTAGTGACTCAATCCCTTTAATAAAATAGACATGGAAGGAGAACGGCTGGGCCCAGTAATGGGATAACGCCCGAGTACAGCTGTAGGATATCAACCCCGAGAGAAGACCCTGACAAAGATCTTCCTGTAGCGTAAACATCACCACCCACACATAACTCCGCGACTAGTACACAGATGGAGCACTAAAACTATATTGTCCCTTATAGAAGAGGAGCGGGGAACAATAGGGCTTCAGGGAACTTCTACTTATAAAAACGTACACAGAAGATAGAAGAGGGATATATAGGGGACAGCATTCCAGCAGTTCTACTGACACACTAGGGGCAGCATTATAGAACTGCTATAATACTGCCCCCTATGTACAAGAATATAACCACTGTAATACTGCCCCCTATGTACAAGAATACCACTGTAATACTGCCCCCTATGTACAAGAATACAACTACTGTAATACTGCTCCCTATGTACAAGAATATAACGACTATAATACTGCCCCCTATGTACAAGAATACAACTACTGTAATACTGCCCCCTATGTACAAGAATATAACGACTATAATACTGCCCCCTATGTACAAGAATATAACGACTATAATACTGCCCCCTATGTACAAGAATATAACTAGTATAATACTGCCTCCTATGTACAAGAATATAACTACTATAATATTGCCTCCTATGTACAAGAATATAACTACTGAAATACTGCCCGCTATGTACTAGAATATAACTACTATAATACTACCCCCTATGTACAAGAAAATAACTAATACTGCCCCTATGTACAAGAATATAACTACAATAATACTGCCCCTTGTACAAGAATATAACTACTCTAATACTGCCCGCTATGTACAAGAATATAGCTGCTATAATACTGCCCCCTATGTACAAGAATATAACTACTATACTATTGCCTCCTATGTACAAGAATATAACTACTATAATACTGCCCCCTATGTACAAGAATATAACTAGTATAATACTGCCTCCTATGTACAAGAATATAACTACTATAATATTGCCTCCTATGTACAAGAATATAACTACTATAATATTGCCTCCTATGTACAAGAATATAACTACTGAAATACTGCCCCCTATGTACTAGAATATAACTACTATAATACTGCCCCCTATGTACAAGAATATAACTACTATAATACTGCCTCCTATGTACAAGAATATAACTACTGAAATACTGCCCCCTATGTACTAGAATATAACTACCATAATACTGCCCCCTATGTACAAGAATATAACTACTATAATACTGCCCCCTATGTACAAGAATATAACTACTATAATACTGCCCCCTATGTACAAGAATATAACTACTATAATACTGCCCCCCTATGTACAAGAATATAACTACTATAATACTGCCACCTATGTACAAGAATATAACTACTATAATACTGCCTCCTCTGTACAAGAATATAACTACTATAATACTGCCCCCTATGTACAACAATATAACTACTATAATACTGCCCCCTATGTACAAGAATATAACTACTATAATACTGCCTCCTATGTACAAGAATATAACTACTATAATACTGCCTCCTATGTACAAGAATATAACTACTATAATACTGCCTCCTATGTACAAGAATATAACTACTATAATACTGCACCTATGTACAAGAATATAACTACTATAATACTGCCCCATATATACAAGAATATAACTACTATAATACTGCCCCATATATACAAGAATATAAGTACTATAATACTGCCTCCTATGTACCAGAATATAACTACTATAATACTGCCTCCTATGTACAAGAATATAACTACTATAATACTGCCCCCTATGTACAAGAATATAACTACTATAATACTGCTCCTATGTACAAGAATATAACTACTATAATACTGCCCCCTATGTACAAAAATATAACTACTATAATACTGCCCCCTATGTACAAGAATATAACTACTATAATACTGCCCTCTATGTACAAGAATATAACTACTATAATACTGCACCCTATGTACAAGAATATAACTACTATAATACTGCCCTCTATGTACAAGAATATAACTACTATAATACGGCTCCTATGTACAATTATTACTGTCCCCTATGTACATGAATAATTAGTTCTATTCTCTTACATAGGGGGCAGTATTATAGTAGTTTGGTTTTGAAATGATTAGATAGGTAGACTTTCCTTGCCTCCATCCTTCGCAGCAGTGAATTGGTTAAGCCTGTATCATCCGCCTCACCCACCGCCCACAGGGCAGACATGGCAGAGATTGCAGGGAGTGTGTTTTATGTGAAGAGTAACAGGAAACACATTTTGGGTCTATTTATGCTTGTTGCAGGATTCCTGTGCTTATGTTGAGATTTGGCTTGCGTCCAACAGGAATACGTAAAGCGACGTTTACGAGAGAACACAATGTCAGACGGCAGCAGATATTCCCTTGTTACTGTTCATCTCTTCCTTCATTGACGTATATGCAAGAGGATACTAGTGTCTTAGTAAAACTGCATTTTTCTGCATCCCTTACAACACCATGAATGAAGCCCTAATATGAGACCCACCCCCCACCCCCTGACAAGATCTTCAGCCATCATGCGTTTTAGGGTGTTAAAATTGATGATTAAAGAGGAGGCAGGAGAAGCGGAGTGCAGCTGTCTCCAATGCCGGGGGGTAGACATCAAAATCTGTTCCTGATGTGATTGGCAAGTTTACATATACAGTACGTGCACTCCATAAAAGCTGCCAGATACTGCTTACATAGAAGAGAGGGGGCCCCAAGAGGTCAGATCAAAATGGGCCCCCAATAAGACTGAAGGACTTTTTAATTATCCCTTTAACCCTTACCATTCCAGTTCTGTGCAGGTTTTGATCACATAATACATAATGGGATAGAACCAACAATGGATGTGCCCCTTTTCTCTAAGGGTCCTATGGCAGCTGCATGCTTTGCCTCTATGTATATGTACCTTAGGCTGGAGAGGCTTTCCATCAGTGATTAAAGCATCATCCATTGCTTCCTTCCCTCTGTCCCCAATAATTGCAGGTCTAATGATAGTCTATGTATGTCTCAGGTTAAAATTTCATCACACACTTTAGCAAACTGTCTTATACTCCGTAAAAAAATAAAAATGAAAAACAAAAAAAAAAAAGAAAAAATCACGTAAAATCCTACTATAACATTTCTAGATAACACCAACATACCAGTACAAAGTACTACTATGTGTTGCCACTAGACTGACAAATAGTGCCTAGATAATATCACTGTGCAGTGAACACAAGAACAGTGCCATTCTATGTCGCTATAGATACCACCATTATATAGTACATGAATACTACTATAGGTGGCGCCATGAATTAAGCTTAGGATGGAGGCCATTCACTTCTCTAGAGAAGAGAGGATTCAAAAAGATCTGGAGAAGCTTGCACAGTGGGCGGCGACTGATAGAACAGTATTTAACAAGGAGAAATGCATCTACTACATCTAGGCAAAAAAAAGCGAGAAAGCACACACAGAATGGAAGAGATTAGGCTAAGCAGCAGCACATGTGAAAGACTTGGGTATACTAAATCAATCACAAACTGAACATTAGCCAACAGTGCGATGCAGCAGCAAAAAAGGCAAACAATTCTAGGATGCATTAAGAGAAGCATGGAGTCTAGATCACGTGAGGCAATTATCCTGCTTTAGGCCTCATGTCCACGGGTTTAAAATCCACAGCGTTTCTCCTGCACGTGGATCCGCGCCCCATAGGGATGCATTGGACACCCGCAGGTAGGTAAATACCTGCGGATGTCATTTTTACCGTCAGGCGCGGATCCGCGTGTGGGAAAAAAATGGACATGCTCCATTTTTGTGCGTGTCTCATGCGAGGACGGCTCCCGCAGGCTTCTATTGAAGCCTATGGAAGCTGCCCGGATCCGCGGGTGACCCGTACCAGAATTAAACTCGCCTGCCCCGGACGATGCGGTTCTTCCCTTCTTCGCGGCCGGATCTTTTTTCTTTGGCCCAGCGGATGTGCCCGGCGCATGCGTGCGGCACGCCGCCGGCGTGCCGAGCACATCCGCCGGGGCGAAGGAAGATCCGGCCGCGAAGGGGAGATACGCATCGCCCGAAGCAGGTGAGTTTATTCTTATTTTTAGGCCTCATGTCCGCGGGGCAGGAGGGACCCGCTACGGATTCTGCATGAAGAATCTGCGGCGGGCCCGATTTTCCCCGTGGACATGAGGCCTAACTCTTCCTTAGTCAGACTTCATCTAGAATACTTAGGCCAGTTCTGGGCACCCCAATTTAAAACCAAAAAAAAAACACAAAATAAAATAAAGAAAAAAAATGCACACGACTAAAACACTGCAACAAGTTCAGAGAAGAGCCAACAGGATGTCTAGAAATCATGTCCTATGAGAAGCATTTAAAGGACCTGGAAATGGTTAGCTTGCAAAAATGAAGGCTGAGAGGAGACTTAATAGCGGTCTACAAATATCTGAAGAGCTGTCACAGTGCAGAGGGATCAGCCCTCTTCTCATCTGTACAAGGAAAGACTAGAAGCAATGGGATGAAACTGAAAGGGAGGAGACATTAGATATTAGACAGTGAGGGGGATCAATGAGTGGAACAGGTTACCATGGGAGGTGGCGAGTTCTCCTTCAATGGAAGTGTTTAAACAGAGGCTGGACAGACATCTGTCTGGGATGATTTCGTGAATCCTGCATTGAGCAGGGGGTTGGACCCGATGACCCTGGAGGTCCCTTCCAACTCTCCCTACAAGATGTTCAATAAAAGGTAATGGGTTGATTAAGGCCTTGGAACAACGGATTTTGGCCATGCTATAAGTTGGTGTCCAAGTTTCATCCCCAAACTTAATATTGCCAGAAAGCTCAGTGCTCAACCTAGAAGACCAACGATCTTGACTAGGTGACAACAGCTACTTGCCTCTTTTTACAAAAATTTGCATTTGGCAGTGGCTATTTTGTATTGACTTGTCGGATGAACAGTCTAGATGGAGATGCCTTTTAGGTGGAGTTTAAAGGCCAATACTTTTGTTTTTCTTCCTTTCACAAGCTTGACAGAAAACGGTCTTCGGACTTCAAAGGCAGAATTAACAGCTCATCCTTGTGTTCTCCTTGCTAAATCCATCCAACCCGTCTAATCCTCTCTAGATCCCTGCAACTTTCTGCTAACAGAACTATCCTGAAATATTCACCATAGGCTTGATGAAAAATATGAACAACAGGAGCATCGTACGATTACCGCCATTCCATCAACTGTTTCTGAAGTCAGTTTTGTGGTTTATTCAGCAGCAGTTTTCGGCACAATTTGGTTTTAGTGAAGATAATTGACTCCATTCGTGCAAATCAAACAATTTTTGTCTCATACATTGCAGGCCTTCACCACCTGGTCCAGTTACAGAAATAACAGATGTGAGTGACTTATGGCCCAAGCAGTGAGACAAGACCATGCCACTCCAAATACATGGCCCAGAACATATCCGGAGGAGTGGCTAGGTCGGACAATTTGTGTTGCCCCCATAAGATGGTAGTGGCCATGCAGTTTGTGGCTATGTACACCCTTTACATGCCACCCCGTTCCTGGCTTGTGCAGTTATCCTTTGAATGTTGTTGCGGTGACTTAATTGACAATGCTTAAGAACTACAATTCTATAGTCTCAGTCTTAACCCTTTCCAATCCAATTTGTATTCTGGTTTTCCTAGGGGGCTTACTCTTTTTCTGCCGTTATACAACAACGTTATCTGCTGGCTAAAGCCACTACTGCATGTGGTGACACGTTGGATAGGCTCCGACATCAGAGAGGCTGGCAATATACAGTAAGAGAACCCCGACGGATGTCTTCCAACATCAGAGCTGTACAGCCTTAAATCATGTCTTTAGACGTCAGACAGTGGATTGGAATGGGTTAATCGTTAAGTACATTCAGGTCACCACAATGCTCTCCCATTCCTAACATTGTAGGATGTTGTGTCAAATAATCGAACGGATGATAAAATAGTCTTGATATTCGCCAAATTGAATAAATGTAAAGCCGAACTGATTTTTGGCGAAAATCACGAGAAAATGGAAATTCCCATAATGCCTACTATAGAGGTCAACATGCAGCCAATCAGCAACCAGGGTGCCTTGATGAGGTCACCAAATGTGTCCTCCATCTTGCATAGGGTCATCAGTTTCAGTGGACGCCTGTATCACACGACTTAGCTATATATAACATGGGCACAGTGTAGTCATTGTACAGTTGAGCACAGGATAGAGAAGCTGCGTTTTTAATTATCTCTAATACCTCCCTCCAAAATTCACACAAGTTAACACAACTCCAGATCATGTGCATTGAATCCGCACCACCCATATAACATTTCAGACAGTCCGAGTTCAATCTCATACCCATATTAAACACTTTAATGGAGCACAAAAAACTATGCACTAAATACACGTGATACTCGTATTCGATTCCCATCAACACCACTACAGCCCATTGATCTTCACCAATATGACCCAAATCATCTTCCCATTTTTTTTATTTTTTTTTTTTATTTTTTTTAACCTTTATTGGGAATTGCTGGAAATGGTAAGAAAGCATCTGGTCTATATAAATAAGATATTAACCCTTCATAGCTTCAGAACACCCAAGAAAAAAAAAAAAAGTCAAACTGTGTTGGACCGTAAGCATACATACCGACTGGGCTTTAAGAGTAAACATGTAGTAACTTGAGAACTGAATACCAAAAAAGACAGACAATGCAAGGACTTGCCTCCATGAAAAACCATGTAGTGCATGCGATGAATTAGACGGGGATCACTTACTTTACCAGGGAGGTAGGTAAGCCCAGGTAGACCTCCATCAAGTCAGTGTAATCCAGAAAACCAAGTGGGTGGTCGAGGAAGCAGGAACGCACAGAGCGGATAAAAACTTCATGTTCATTAAAAGTAAAAAAAAAAGGTTTTGTAAAAAACAAAAAAAAGTCTTAAATGCATTTCGGGGGTTATATTATGACCCGCCCCTTTCTCAAGCAGTAACCATAAGTGTCCCAGTCCCAACTTTCTATAATAAAATAAAATTGTGAAACAGGTGGGAAGAGAAGAACGTCAGAATGGTCGGAAGAAACGCGCTTTCGGAAAGCCCACGCTCGCACGACCGGATGTTAATTAAGCTTGCGTTTCAGCAAGTGGAACTGGAGCCAAAGACCGGACGTGGCAAGTAACCATGGAAGTACCTATGAATAGTCCCATGAGATTTTGCATGCCGGCTGACACAGGATTTCAACAGTAACGAATGGAACAGGACCGAATATGATCTGCAACGTATGGCACATCCATAAAGGACAGCGTACAAGCTAAAACCATAAGATCACATGCAGAATCAGAAAAAGCTAGGGGTATGCTAAAAAGTGACAAAATATGGAATTGCATGCTAAGAAACGGGGGCATGACGGAGAAGAGAGCCTAAAAAGTGATAAAAATCGATGGCGTAAACATGAAATTGGTGAATTAGAGAGTTAATTTGCACTTTTATAACCTTAAAATTAAAGTGAATGGAGTGAGGGGCGCAGGAAGTAAGAGGCACATATGGGGGGGCAGGGGTAGAATAAAATTAACACTCGCTATAGAGTTTTCTCTGCACAGACCGAGAAGCCAAGGATTTTGCGTTTCCTTGAAGCTTCTGCCTTTATAACTTCCCCAGCTGAAGCCACTTGTAAACCAGAAGCGCTTCCCCCACCATCTATTGACAGCACTCGAATGTTGCAGATGTCACATTTCTGTCTCCACCGCACGTTTCTTTCTGTGATAATAAGGCTGGATTAATCATGCACCACTTACAGAGGATCAAGACATTCATGTTCCACTGATTGTATAACGGCGCTGCTGATTGTTTAAATGCATTTTTTAGAAACTTTATTCATTAAAATCACCTGCAAGATTCCCTCCGGGGTTCAGTTACCGCTACAGTACTGTAAATGTCAAAGATAAGTGTCCACCATGTAGTATATGCCATTCCTGACCAGTATAGTAACCAAACTATGAGGCTGAACCTTCAATGGTAAATCCCTGTGTAGTGACACCTGGTGGTCAGGGGTGAAACTGAAGCTTGATTCTTAATCACCATTGCCATTTATCACTCTTTGCCCTGACTGAGCGCCAAATTCCCGGCGTAGACTAAAGTGCTAACACGGACTTCCTCTACAAGGTGCAGTCACCTCTACAAGGTGCTTAGCAGCTTACTGGTTACACATGAAACTTCATTATAACTGCAGTAAAGTGCCTCTATTGGCAGCTGCAGGTAATCAGGATATAGAAAAAATTTGATTAGCCCTGTATATTATAGCGCAGGTGGTTAAGAGTTGATGGCATTAACAACTGAGATGCAAGCCTGAGCTGCAGTCGGGGAAAGGGGGTGAAGGTACTCTTATATCCACAAAAACATGAGCATGTGTTTTTACGCATACGCCCGTGTGAAGCTGGCCCTGGAAAAAAAATTAACACATGGACCTACATTGTAGGTGGGCTTAAATTGGCAGAGGGCAGGGCCAACATAAGTAGATGGGGCCTTCTGCCTCCTAAGTATAATATATTGAGGTCCATAAGCAAGGCTATAGCTAGTATAATGATGACCCCATGTCAAGAGGGGGTGTGGGGAGGAGAGGGGGGGGGGGGGAGGATTGCAGTGGTTATACCCTTGTCCATTAGCAGCATATTAACTTTATGCTTGTCCATAGGGGCAGTATGGTGGGCATCCAAACCAGAATCCCTACCAAAGCCTGGCAAAGCAGCCAGGACTTTGTCAGTGTCAACAGAAGCCTGAGTGCCAAGCTCAGCAACTCACAGGCTTTAGTGGCCATAGAAGCATTATCAGTGAAGCCAGCCGATTCTTCCAGGCTCCGTGCAGCGGGCACCACGGGTCCAGAGCTGAAGGGGGAGCTGCGAGGCGCACAAAACTAGCCTAAATATCAACTCCATTCTTTTCAATGGATTTCTTCACAAGTGCCATGCTATGCGATGAGAAACCCTTTGAATCCTCTGACGCACATGAAACACATATTATAGGGGCGTATTGTCACAGAAGTGATAAGAGGTACTTTTGAATGAAAAGCACTTGCATCGGTGTGTAATACAAGAGGGCAAGTGAGAGAATTGGGCACAGTTTCTCAGCCTAATATCGCGCTTGTCCATGTGAATGTAGCATAAAGAGGGTTTCCAGGGAAATATTGATGGCCTATCCTCAGGATAGGTGATAAGTAACTGATCAGCTGGGGTCCCGAGAGGCAGACCCCAACTAATCAGCTGATCGGGTCATCACCATCAGCGCCCCTACATAAAGAACAGAAGCTGTGGTTAGAAGCACCAACCATTACACAGGGGTTGGAATAGCAGCATCTGCCCTGTACCTGAGTGTAATGGCAATGACAGTCGGTGCCTGATCAGCTGGGGTCTTGAGCGCTGGACCCCAGCTGATCAACTATTGATGACCTATCCTGAAGATCAGCTGAGTCCAGCTCTCAAGACTCCGGCGGATCAGCTGATCGGGCACCCACTATCATTGTCATTACACACAGGTACTGGGCAGATGCTGCTATTCCAACCCGTGTAATGGTTGGCGCTTCTAACCACAGCCTCTGCTCCATACCCCTTTCTGTAGGGGCTGATGACGATGACCCGATCAGCTGATTAGTTGGAATCTGCTGCTCAATACCCCAGCTGATCAACTACTGATGACCTATCCTGAAGATTTTTTTCCCATTTACTGGTAAACATTTGGATTAAAGTGGTTGTCCCGCGCCGAAACGTTTTGGTTTTTTTTCAACCCCCCCCCTCCACCCACGTTCGGCGCGAGACAACCCCGATGCAGGGGTTAAAAAAGAACACCAGAGAGTGCTTGCCTGAATCCCCGCGCTCCGGTGACTTCTTACTTACCTGCTGAAGATGGCCGCCGGGATCTTCACCCTCGGTGGACCGCAGGGCTTCTGTGCGGTCCATTGCCGATTCCAGCCTCCTGATTGGCTGGAATCGGCACGTGACCGGGCGGAGCTACACAGAGGCGGCATCCAGCACGAGCGGCTTCATTGAGGAAAGAAGACGACACGGACTGCGCAAGCGCGGCTAATTTGGCCATTAGACGGCGAAAATTAGTCGGCTCCATGGAAACGAGGACGCTAGCAACGGAGCAGGTAAGTGAAAAACTTCTTATAACTTCTGTATGGCTCATAATTAATGCACAACGTACATTACAAAGTGCATTAATATGGCCATACAGAAGTGTATAGACCCACTTGCTGCCGCGGGACAACCCCTTTAATCAATTATGCACACATTTTATTAACATGGAGCCGAATAAAAACCACAGCTCAGATATAAAATGTTGACCAGAAGGGAACAAAAATCACAAAAATGCCAAAGCTGGCACATCACTGACATGAGTGGCACCTGACAGTTCCCTTTGAGTATACTGAGCCATAGACTTTAATGTGTCAAAGGGAGAGCAGTTTGGTCTCTGTTTGATCACATTTCCATTCATTCCTGGCATTATAGGACATTAAAAGCGCAGTTGTCTACAGTATATGTATACAGGGCTTATTTACACAAGCGTATAATCAGCGGATTTTCATGGCCGGACGATATGTGCTTCCATTTAAGCAGTTCCCCCATCCCCCCACCCCTTCCCTCACCGCCTCTCTCCTCCACTCCAGTGTTTGCAATGGGAGGGGGCGGGAGATTAGCTCCACCCCATCCTGACTACTCCCATTGAAAACTGCTCAGAGAGGAGGAGAGGAACACATCGGCCGACGTACGCTCACACATCGGCCGACGTACGCTCACACATCGGCCGACGTACGCTCACACATCGGCCGACGTACGCTCACACATCGGCCGACGTACGCTCACACATCGGCCGACGTACGCTCACACATCGGCCGACGTACGCTCACACATCGGCCGACGTACGCTCACACATCGGCCGACGTACGCTCACACATCGGCCGACGTACGCTCACACATCGGCCGACGTACGCTCACACATCGGCCGACGTACGCTCACACATCGGCCGACGTACGCTCACACATCGGCCGACGTACGCTCACACATCGGCCGACGTACGCTCCTGTAAATAAGCCCTTACGTCTAGGAAAAATTGTGAAAAGGAAACCTGGTGAAATGGAGGAGACCAAAGGGGTCTCCAGTTGACACATTAAAGGGGTTGCCTGGTTACCGACAAGCAGCCTGCACTGCATAGGCAATGTATACACCTCCCCTGCTCTCTTCCTCTCTAGGATGCAGAACTTCCTCCTACTGGAGTCTGTTGAGACCAGACTACCTCTGCAAAATGCATACTGGAGTACTGACTGGGCTGGTCAACTGACCCACGCAGTGAATAGGCAGCAGCAGATCGATCAAGGAGTTATGCATCAGCCCAAAGGTCAAAGGAGGAAGGAGGCAGCCAAACTCCAAACTCTCTGCTTTGCCCCATCAGTACAATTGGAGGCACACCCTCCGCTGGTCAGTTGAGGCACACCCCCTGCTGTTCAGTGTAGGACAAAGAGAAGCAGCCAGCCCTGTGTGTAAGAAAGTACAAGGATTAGACCAGAATACACTGAAAGCAGTTAGCCCATCGGGAAAATTCCAGATACAATACACGGTCAACCACCCTTGGCAGTGAGCAGGATCTAACTAAAAAGAATCAGGGCAGAACATTTCCTTCTACTTTCATGACTCTGTGCCTTCATTTGCACCAGTGCTCTAGTGTTGTAGCTGTGCCATAATGTCCATTTCTGCTGCCTAGGTGATCCCCCTTACTAGCGCTCAGGAAAGAAGCGGACAAGGGAGTTTAGTCTCATCCATATGATACACATGAAACAGATTTGAAAGCTTACCACTGCATTTACAAGCATCATTGCGATCTCTGAGTGATGAATTATAATATGGCACTTTAGATAACCCCACCACCACCACCACCACCACACAGCCGGGACCCTGAACCGCTCACAGATCATGATGTCCAAGCTAGATTTGGTTCAGAATAAGTATTACTCTACTGCTAAAAAGAGAAATCAAATCATTATAAAAATTGTGAAAAACCGACTCCTTAAGGGTCCCTCACACAGTACAGGGACACAGTTACTACAATTTTGATTGACAAGCGGCAGTTGGGTAATCAGGGGGCTACTCCAAAGTCAATTTGCCCATTTTAAAAGTGGTGGGACAAGAAATCAATAGAGCCAGTAGTGATGGGAGGGTTGGGGTTACCAGTAACAAGAAGGGTTGTCATATTGGACAGCAAGTAATCTATAAATGGCTTCACAGAATTAAGAAACAGACGCTTCAAACTGAAAGAAAATAACCCTGAAATAAATAAATAATCCCCGGACCACCAAATACCCAGTCACAGGAGACATCACATGTCACGAATGCCATACATCAACACAAGAATGCTGCAGTGTCAAGATCAGGTGTACCCGTTGTCCTGCAGAAGGTGGCACCAGAGTCACGGTCAGGATGGCCAGGGAAGGAGGGGTGAACAAAACAGGAATGTGAAGTGTTGCGTCAAGGCAGCATGTGTTCTGGTGAGCAGTCCTGATGGAGAGAAGAAATCTTCAGTGAGAGGTGGAGAAAGCCAGCCACCAGTCTTCACTTGTAGTTTCTGGGAATAAGCCCGGACTGTCACAGGAAAGAGATGGCCACTGATCGGTATAGAAACACTGAAGCGGAGACAACTACAGGATGGAGCAGTGAACCAAATGAAGGGCCTGGCCATATAATGGAGAGTCAGGCACTGATCATGGACAGTGTGAACTTAGTAAATCAAGGGCACCTGGTGTAAGAACCAAGTAGCTAAGGAAAGCACAGCAACTGATATCTAGAGTGCTAGATTTGATGAGTAAGATCCTGCTAGAGAATTCGCCTTCTCTTAAGCGGACAGTATACGGAGACTGCTAAACCATAATATATATGTAATACAAGGTGAGCAACAACACTAAGTCACAATCCCAGTGTGCAGGCCATCTGGGGTGCCAGCCTCCCAGTATACAATATGTAGCACTAAGGATAATAGCAGTCCTTGACTAAATGGCTTCAGTTTTTATGGTTTTACAGTACAGACTTGGTGAAGTGATGTTTCGGCAACATAAAATCACCTTTATCAAGGCCTTCACTGATGAAGGTGGTTCGCTCTGCCAAAACGTCACACGTTGGATTCGAATAGACCACCATAACTCCATGAGATGTGGTGATCTTTTGTGCAACCAAACTATATATGTTCGGCATTAACCGCCAGTTGCACCGCTGTATTTGCAGCCACATATTTCTATGTAAAAGCACAGTTTACCACAATATTGGCTTGGCGATACTGTCACTTGTGTTCTGGCAACTCTAAATACAGAAAACCCACAGAACAGAGAAAAATTCATACTAAATATAATCCTTTTACAGATAAGAACCCTAAATGGTAAATTCTTTATTGAAAAAAAATAAGCAACACGCAACGACCACATCTCAGTGTACAGTACCCGGGATTTCCCACGAGGATGTATCTACGGAGTCCCTTGAGGCGTACTCAATATACAATGGTAGATACTTAGATACTAGTCAACCCCAAAAGGGGATCCCCAATAAAGAGAACCCCTATAGAAAATGTTGCAGCCTTAGAACATTGGCCTGCAAATACCAGGATAGATTCAAGTACACGGACTCTGACATATATAGACCTTCAGGATTTGGTTGATGGACTCACTCACAGTGGGGTATGTCCAACCAAGTTCAGTTTACACATCACTTCGTATGTTCAATATAGTTTGTTCTATTCAATGCATCTCAGTTGGACCTTGCAACGCTTCAGAAACCGGTTAGTAGTGTTCATTAATTGAAGGACCGACCCCGTATGGCCCTTTTGCCCTCAATGCATAACCCATGGTAGATAACACGTGGGATGCCGGAGACCATAGAAGATGTAAAGACTGTTAACACCACCAGGATGACTGGTAGAGTTACTCTAGCCGCATAAGTAGAAGGTTATATTCAGAAGCTTCTGCGAAGTGTAGGGCTAGGAAATAGTATTACGTAGTTTTAAGTTAGGGGTTTAGAGATGCCACTACCTAGGATGATTGCAACAGCAATAATGGCAGCCCCATTGCTTTGCTCTTAAAGGGAGCTAGAAAAAAAACCAAAGGAGCTGAAGGCAAAAGTTGCTTGAATAGCGTTAAACAGCTCCCATTAAGTAGCAACTGACTGAAAGAGTCGTAATTGATGTCCCTGCATGTGACCATTAGCTAGCTTATGGTTAGAGGTCACCTAGCTAAGACAGCTACACTTAGTATTCCAGCGTGCTATTCGTCTCATAGCCCTTTGTATATAATATACTGCCCATACTCGCTCACTCCATAGAATTAGATATGAGAGGGTCAACCCCCTCCTAATCTTGCCTATGAGATAAGGACAATATCCCACCCCACAGCCTAGTGCAGCAAAAGGAAAAATAAATGATGGAGAGAAAAAAAAAGTGTGGCTTCCAGTCCTGATAGTGGAGTGGCAACCATCAGGGCTGGTGCCAAGCTACTTTTTAATTTCTAGCGTTCTCTATTTTTTCTCAGACGTTGTTCACCGTGCGCAGTAATTAATGCATTTCTTTGATAGATCAGACTTTTATAGATGCAGTGGTATCAAAAATGTATTTTTGTTTAATTAAGCTTTTTTTTATTGTAAATATGGCAAAAGTTGTTTTTTTTTAACTTTTATAATTTTTTTTTAATAAATAAAACCTTGCTTTTGTTTAATTTATTTTAGCCCCCAGGGGGCACCACAACATGCAATGCTGTGATCGCTCCTGCAGTATATAATCATACTGCATTCTGACAGGCAGCCTATCAGGCCACCCCACAGGGATGGCTTGAGAGGCATTCTGCCATAATAGCCCAGAGGCCTTTCAGAAGGCCCACAGCTGCCATGACACCCGCACGGCTCCGCAAAGTAGCCGTATGGGACCCCTGAACATTCAAGGGATTTTAATGCCCGCATTTAAAGGGTTAACAGCCCCAATCGGCCGCGTGAACAAACGGCGCTGTAGACTGCAGGTGTCAGCTGTAATAAACAGCTGAGACCCGCGATGTTTGGAGGGAGAGGGAGGTAGTAAAAACACGATTGAGTGGTCACTAAGGGGCTAATAGTCCATTGTCCTAGGACCTTTTAATATTTTTTTTAAATAAAGAATTTATAATTTTAGGGTTCTTTTCTATGAAAGGGATATTCTAATTTAGGTTCCCTCTGCCTCAGTGAATTTACAAAACATAATCCTACATGTACACAGGGGGCAGTTTTATAGTAGTTATATTCTTGTACGTAGGGGGCAGTTTTATAGTAGTTATATTCTTGTACACAGGGGGCAGTATTATAGTAGTTATATTCTTGTACATAGGGGGGCAGTATTATAGTAGTTATATTCTTGTACACAGGGGGCAGTATTATAGTAGTTATATTCTTGTACATAGGGGCAGTATTATAGTAGTTACATTCTTGTACATAGGGGGCAGTATTATAGTAGTTACATTCTTGTACATAGGAGGCAGTATTATAGTAGGTATATTCTTGTACATAGTGGACAGTATTATAGTAGTTACATTCTTGTACATAGGAGGCAGTATTATAGTAGTTATATTCTTGTACATAGGGGGCAGTATTATAGTAGTTATATTCTTGTACATAGGGGGCAGTATTATAGTAGTTATATTCTTGTACATAGGGGGCAGTATTATAGTAGTTATATTCTTGTACATAGGAGGCAGTATTATAGTAGTTATATTCTTGTACATAGGGGGCAGTATTATAGTAGTTATATTCTTGTACATAGGGGGCAGTATTATAGTAGTTATATTCTTGTACATAGGGGGCAGTATTATAGAAGTTATATTCTTGTACACAGGGGGGCAGTATTATAGTAGTTCTATTCCTGTACACAGGGGGCAGTATTATAGTAGTTCTATTCCTGTACACAGGGGCAGTATTATAGTAGTTGTATTCTTGTACATAGGGGGCAGTATTATAGTAGTTATATTCTTGTACATAGGGGGCAGTATGATAGTTATATTCTTGTACATATGAGCAGTATTATAATAGTTATATTCTTGTACATAGGGGGCAGTATTATAATAGTTATATTCTTGTACATAGGGGGCAGTATTATAGTAGTTATATTCTTGTACATAGGGGGCAGTATTATAGTAGTTATATTCTTGTACATAGGGGGCAGTATTATAGTAGTTATATTCTTGTACATAGGGGGCAGTATTATAGTAGTTATATTCTTGTACATAGGGGGCAGTATTATAGTAGTCATTCTTGTAAATAGGTGGAAGTATAGTAGTAGTTATAGTCTTGTACATAGGAGCAGCAGTAGATATATTCTTGTACATAGGATGCAGTAATTTTAGTAGTTATATTCTTGTACATGCAGAGCAGCATTATAGTAGTTCTATTCTTGTACCTAGGGGTCAGTATTGTAGTAGTGATATTGTACATATGGGGGGGGGGAAATAGTCATTGCACGAGTAAATGCTCTATAGACTTACCGTTTGTGTTGGTGTTCACATAGTACCTTCGACCCTGTGGAGACATGTAACACTGCCAGCCTTGGGGTAGAGGACCTTGTCCAGAATCTTCTATCCTCTGTGGGTTCATCATACCTGGTTTCTGTAGGCAAAAATAGAGGTGAAAGTTTATATATGGATGTAAAATTATACAGAAAATAGCAAAATATTATTTTTGACATTACTCCAAATAAAACATTATGTTTGTTTATCCACGAACAACAAGAGCAAGGCGGCCTGCACACGGGGGCAGGTCGGTCCCTGCATGCGGTATTCCCACAGAGTGACCCCATCTTACCTCTCCACTGTCTTCCTCTGCTGCGAATGTGCTGACCAATGCATCGGACGGCACATGTGCAGTACCGAGGATGCCGCAGCTTCCGCGACCATTCTGCAATCATGATTGCAGAATGGCCATGGGACAGACAGCTTCCACTGACTTCAAATGGAAGCGGTCGGTGTCTAGTCCGCACAAAATCGCAGCATGCTGAGATTTCTTCCCCAAATCGATTTCTGCTCGTGGGTGGGAAATTGCATTTTCTCATAGCATGCTATGGGCTGGATTTACTGCAGAATTGGGAGGTGGAATCCCTCTCCGGATTACACAATGCAAAGCGGCCCGTGTGCAGGAGGCCTAAACTGTCTGTAAGAGACAAAATAATTTTTTTTTAAAACTCATTTCCCCTTTAAAATTTAACATCTGCAACATCTAACCCTCACATGCTGTATCAAGTACATTATGTATGATAAGAGCTGGGCCCCAGAAGTTCCTGATCACATAGTTCTGCAAGATAAGATTATCTTATTGCCTCTGTGGTTTATGCAGAAAACAAACATTTCATGTGGCTGTGATGCAGCCTGGCAACAGATATATACTGAAGGATGAGCCGTAGAATCATTCTACACTGGAACTAATTAGCTGTTAGGATTTTAATTTCTCCAAATTACCTGTCTAGATCAGCGGTCTAACTGCTGCGGAACTATTAAAACTCTTAAGCTAGTCTCACGTGTGCTTGTGGAAATGCTTGAGGTGAGTGAGGAGACGTATTTGCAGGAATTACCCAGAGGAGCATACATGGCTATATAAGAAAGATGGAACAATATCTCTGAAGCCACCTATTAGATGGCAGCATTCCTTCAAATCACTTTCAGACCCGTTATACAGGTCTTTATAACAATAGTTGGGAATAGGAAACCAAGCCAGAATCTATACACAGACAGCTGTTCGGGGTGTTTGCCCCACATCAGTGGGCAATAGGTGTCTGGCTTGGCTGGTGAGATGCCTGTAATGTGGGTCAAGATGGGTGTTGTCTCTTCTAAAGGAGACCACCCAAAAAGTGTGTGGAGACATAGGGGGTGAGTGCGTTGGGGGATGGCATCATCCCTCCCTAAGGAGAGCACCCAGAAGGAGTGTGAAGACATCTGAGAGGTGAGTGAGGACACTTAGGCCGCAGACGGGAGGAAATTCCGCAGTGGGATTTCCCACGGAATTTCCACCCGTGGAAGCTGCCATAGGATTGCATTACAAATGCAATCCTAGGCAGACTGCTGCGATTTGACCCGCGCGGCAAACAAAACGCGGCGCACGTGTGTCCCTCCCAGCCGGTTCCGAGCCGGCCGTCTGTAGGCGGCCTTAGACAGCCATGCACGCTTCTCTGGGTAATTAATGCAAATAATAAAGATAGAATACCACCTCTGCAGCGCCACCTATTGGATAGCAGCATTCCTTCCAATCCATGTCAGACCCTTTATACAGGTCTTTAAAATAATGATTGGAAATAGGAAGCCAAGCCAGACACCTACTACACACGGATGAGGAGCAAACACCCTGAAACAGCTGTCTGTGTATGGATTTTGGCTTTGCTTCCTATTCCCAATCATTGTTATAAAGACCTGAATAAAGGGTCTGACATTGATTTGAAGAATAAGCATAAGAAAGTACATTATATTCATTGTTTATGAATGATAACTGGGAATGGAACACACGTTGCGTTCCACTTATGCCAATCATATGACTTACGTCACATACAAACCGGAGGTCCATCCCAGTATAGGTACGTCACAATAATGGCCCTGGCGTCTGAATTGGGCACGGGGATTGCAAGTTTCATTAATAGATGTGCTTATATAAATGTATTTTATCAATGCTATTTGTATGCTTGAGAAAGGCGCCAACATGAGTCGAAGCGCGCTGCAGAATTGATGTAATAAAAACTATTACAAACCACTAGACCCAAGGGTCTGGAAATCATTCTCACAGTCCTAGATAGCAGAGCGTTTGAGTTTTTGCTCTACTTGATTGATTTGAAGAAATTCTGCCATCCAATAGGTGGCGCTGCAGAGGTATTGTTCCATTTTCCTCATTTGTAAAAATGCTGCATTTACAGTTGCATTGACATACATTTTTGACAGTGTTTTTGGTACAGTTATAAACGCAGTCAAGTGAGTTGTTGATGGCAGAACTGAAAAAAAATGAAAAAAACACAGTAACCACCACTAACGCGTTTTGAGTAGCGCTGAAGACGCACCCCATTTATTTCAATTGGCAAAGCATCGCATTTTAAAAACACAAATGCATGAAAAAAGGACAGGGCTTGAAAAATGCATTTTAGCACATGTTTGAGAAGGCCAATTGAAATCAATGACAGCATTTAGCGCAACGCTGAAACAAGTTTAAAAATTGATTTGTAAAATGAAAAACAAGCAAAAAGACAAACCCTTCTACAGCCATGTCAATGGAAAAAGGTGGCTATGAAAAAAATAAAAACGAACATGAAAAACAGCTGGTCCTCAAGCGGTTGATGTGGGGTACAAATCTACATTTTGGAAACTAGTTTCTCTCCACCACTGGAACTTGTAATCCGACTGCAAACAGGTCACAGAAAAATCTAGGAAAAAGGAAAAAAAAAAGCAAAAAAAAAAAAAAGGCACGAACTAACAACTTATCTAGTGGCATCAGTTGTGCATTCTATCTTCCACTGCGCATTTTGGGGATTGACCTTCATTTGTTATCAATAACCCCTGGTGTACAAAGAAGGGTGCAATAGCAAAGCCTAAACGGAGCCCTCTGGAACAGAAGAGTGTGCTGTTGGTTTCCCCCTACACTCCTTTTTCATGACCCTTGGGCCAATTTCCCACCCTTTTTGCTAACAATGCAGTGGGAGGGGAGTCCTCCATGCAGGCGCTGGGCCAGGGAACATAGCAGCGGGCTACATGCCAAGTGCAATCTGCTGCTCCGCTTCCACTTAATGCTTTGTTATGATTGAACACTTTCTCAGTTTTCCAGGGTCTTCTTGCTTTTCCGTCATCACCTGTGGGGCGCACTGTCGTCGCTGCAGTACTTCCTCAGCCGGAGAACCTGACAGTAACATCCCATTCACACGGCATTCTTCTGCATTAGCCTTCGTGAGCCAAAACCAGGAGTGGATTGGAAACAGGAGGTGAAAAGGTTTCCATTCTACTTTCTTCTCTCTGTGGGTTCCATCCGGCTTACAACGTGGATACAAAATACTGACCAGAATATGGTTATGTGAATGAGGATAGAGAAGCGAGGTCATCTGCAGCAGGGGTTCCACTTTACTGCTCTATTCGTGGAGCAGGAAAAGGGAATCCCCTGGCCGGACGAGTCTGTCTTAGAATGGAATCAAACAGCGCCTGGACAGACCCTGTTAACTCTAATGGGGTCCGTTCACTTTCCCCCTTTCCCTTCAGCTGCCCAGCTGTTAGCCAAATGGAAAAGCGCTGCATGCAGCGTTCTCTCTTCCGGTATTTTATGCTGGATCTGTGACGGAGCAGAAGAAAAAAAAAACAAAAAACAGCACGTTCAGTGTAAGTACGCATGCAGATGTACGCCGCTCTAGCTGCAATGCAAAAACAAGCACATGAGCGCAGCTTCACACGGGCATAGGCACCACTGCACATGGTATTTGCGCTATGAACTAGATTGTGAGCATATCGGCATCTCACTGTACTTCTTGCCCCCCAGGGCATTGTTTTTTTCAATTTAAATGTATAGTTAACCTAATGAGTTCCAGATGCATTTTGCACATCTCCGTACATACTACACACATTTGCGCACCCCACAGACACTTCTATGGGGACCTTTGGTGCTCAAATGTGCACAAAAGTAGGACAAGCTGCATTTTTTTTCTGTGCACACATTTGTGTTTTTGAATAAACCCATTGAAAATCATGAGGCTTTATTCTCTGCATATCGCATGCGCAAATTTTCTGCACACAAAACTGCAGAAATACGCTTTAAGGATTTAACATCATCTAAAAATCGCACTAAGAAATATACAAAGACTGAACCAAAAAGGATGCAGAGGCATAAAAAAAATTCTGTACTTACTATACAGATGGGCTCTAGACTCCCACGTCCAACATGGCCCAACAGTGGGATTGATTTAAGGGGCCTGACCTATAGCTAAACTGAAATATTACGAAAAGGGTTCTGCAAATCCCAGTACAACCTCTTCACCATGCAGTAACAAATGATATACTCAGCACTCCCCACTCCCACTGTTCCCTGCAGCGTCGCTCACTCCCCCGGACCGGTCTGACAGCTGCAGTTCCACCTGGTTTATGGGACGTCACAGTGACTGCAGCCAATAACAGAGCTCAGAGATGGATCACCAAGTTCTGTTATTGGCTGCAGCCCATGAGAGGTCCTGGCAGAGCACACACTACACGCATGTACTGTGCTGTATGTACAAAGGGCTGTGAAATTTGCTCACTAGGCAGTCAGATTTTACAAAAAACATTTTTGCACAATTTGACTGTTGCAAGCAAATTAGACTTTTGTACACACTTCTACATCGTGCTCTGCTAGGACCACCAGCTTCTACATCGTGCTCTGCTAGGACCTTTCACTACCATTGTGTTCAGCTTCCCCTGACTCTTGCAGCTGGAATATAGGCTATTAGATGCACCATAAGAATGCAGCATGGTTTTTTTGAAGAAACGGTGTCTAATAGGCCAAAAAAAAAAAACCCAAAACACACACACACAAGATAGATACATTTTCAAACTTGGCAACTCTTATGAATTTCTTTCCGGGAGAATTGAGAGAGAGCACCGGACATACCAAAGCACACCATGCAAACTTTCCGGGTGTAAACCACACCACTTCACAGGCTACACCCTTTTTTATATGCCAAGATCGTGTAGCGATCAGTAAGTAGGGGATGTGCCAGTGATCAGATAGATGACCCCTGTAAGAGAACATCTGATTGCTGTGACAGGTGCCCAGTAACTACTGCAGTGAGCAGTGCTGTAAGTGTCCCATCTATACCATACCAGCAGCCGGGGGTGTTGCTAGACTCTTATTTTATTTGGCCTTATGTACATGATATTTACAAACAGTGGGCTTCATCTTCTGTGCCCGGCCCTCTGGTTCATCCTACTGAGGTTCCAGATACAGATTGTGCAACAGACCAGGGATAGTTTCCACGAAGGCGGTCATTAAAGTCTTATTATCCAGTGCAGATCAGACTTTCACCTATGTGCCCCCCATCCCATTTGCAGGGTTCTATCTGAAGACAACTTACTGTGGCAGATGGGCTTACATGATTTGATCAAAATGTGTGCCAAAAATCTCACATATGCAAGAGCTCACCTACACGGACGCAAGTGTCCCACGTATTACACACAAAATATGCAGTACACAGCAAACATGCATGCAACATGTTAAACCCCCATAGCATATATTGGTGCATAACACACCAAAATAGGACACGCTGCGTTTGTGGTTTTTCACACGTGAAAAGCACAGATGTGAGTGGCCCAATAGAAAGCAATGGGCTTTTAGCACCATGTATTACAGGCGACGTGAGCGCTAAAAGCCAGATTAGATAAAATAGTGCACTCTAACGTACAGATGATTAGATGGAAGCATTTGTCTCCTTAGTAATTATTTAACTAATTAGGCGCTTGCTTTCCGTGTGGTATGTAGGTGCCTGGACTTTACTCCCATCCGCCCGGCAGAGCGGGAATCTGGCACAATGGCCCCATTCTCCACGGAGTACAATGCAGGATTGTTTGTGATGCGAGCACATTCCTGACATATCCCCCATTCTAGGCCTGTCTGATACTCGGCAAACACCTCCACATCACACGCCCCGCATGCCGGCAAGCCAAGGGGCAAAACATCCTCTGTGCTGCGGCTACAACACGACTTGCACAATATCCCAGCCCCCTGCAGATACACCGCCGTTACCTTCTATTTGCACAGGAACGGGGAGGGGGGGGGGGGGGTATAAGAAGTATCCAGATTCTTGTTGTCTACGTGTTACATGTAATCATCTCATTATGCGCTAAAATGACCATCGCAAGTATTAACCAATTATATGCCAAATATTATAAGCGAAGGACACATTAGCTAGCAGAGCAACTTACCTGCCTGACCCAAATGTGGGGGGGCGCCACCGGCTGCTGCAGCCCCGCATGCGGGGGGCGCCACCGGCTGCTGCAGCCCCGCATGCGGGGGACGCCACCGGCTGCTGCAGCCCCGCATGCGGGGGACGCCACCGGCTGCTGCAGCCCCGCATGCGGGGGACGCCACCGGCTGCTGCAGCCCCGCATGCGGGGGACGCCACCGGCTGCTGCAGCCCCGCATGCGGGGGACGCCACCGGCTGCTGCAGCCCATCGCAGCCATCACTCAGTGAGGACTGTTAATGCTGCAGCGTTATGTCCTGCACGTAAGCCGACCGCACAAGACAGAAGACTGTAGCTGTGAGGACGCAGAAGGGACGAGTTGAGGCGGTTTAGTTAGACCACCTTTATACAGGCAGTAAACGCTGCGGAATCGCTGCAGAAATCCCACCCCATAATGCAGTACAAGGCAGGGTGGTAAGATCTGATAGATCTCCTTCATACCTTACCGATTTTCCCTGCAGCAGAAAAGCATGAAATTCGAAAAGCGCTACGGATTTGAAGTTCCTGGCATGTCCATGTTGCAGAAATCACATGTATCCGCTGCGGATTTTCTCCTTCGAAATCAATGGCAAACAAAACTTGCACCAACTGACTAAAATGGCTCATTAGTCCTCAGCAGTTTCAGATGTGCTTTTTCTAGCGCAATTTCACGCATCTCCTAGCGTATTGCGCCAACTGACTTCTGAGCAACTAAGGAGTACAAATACGCAGAGAAACGGAAAAAGAATTTAGACAACTGAAAAGTGAACAAACCCATTGAAATCAATGGGTTCTATTATCTGCGTATTGTGTGCGCAGATAGGTCCGTGCGACGCTCGTTTTACACTACACAGACCTCTATTCCAATTCTGGATGGAGGAAGGGCAGGAGAGAGCTCTACATAGTAATGCAGAATTGCATTTCTAGAAGGTTGAGCTACACGCTGGCCGCAGGGACTTAAGTCTTTTGCATAGCCCAACGCACTATGCCAAAAACCATGACTAGACCTTCAGAATGACCCTTCCTATTGACAAACTATTGTTCCTTCCAACAATAAGATGCACTTCAGGAATCCATAATCCTCTTTCTGGCTTGTGAATAAAATGCCAGTGTAGTGAAGACTGACACTTGACGAAAGAGGGAGGAGGGGGATGTAGCACCTCAACATAATGGATATAATATTATATACACACGAATGTATAATTTCATGATCTGATAACCCCTTCATGGTCATGGCAGCCAGTATGGTTTTTATCTAGAAGAGGATATTAAAGGGATGACACCGACACTGATGTTTCCATTCAGCGGTGTCAGCAGGGGAAACAGTTACAGATTTCCTGGTGATTGAAGCAGTGAATCTACGAGCATTGTGTTTATACGTGGATACATTGTACGTCTCCATGGCAACGTCATTGCCTCGTACTCATCACGTGCTTCTCGGTCAGGCTGGAGTCTAGATATTGCTCATTAAGAGATCTGCTGTAATTCAGTGACAGCAAGGCGCTCACAAATCTGACTGTAAAGCAAAAAATATGACAAGAGTGACGTGAGAGACGGCGGGTGCCTGGGGGAAGCCTTTTATTCAGGGCGCCTTTTAAGTTTGGATCAAAGACTCTCCCAGTTGTAAAGGCAGACAGCGATGGAATCTCCACTGAAATAAGCCGGAGATGGTGATCCAGCAAACGTGGAGTGAATAGGAAGCAAAATACGTGAACTCAGAAGAAAATCATATTTTATACTCATCATCTCAGTGTCAGTATGCTGTATGTAAAGGATCCTAAAATGGTAATACAGCAAAATTCCAATATTTTGGCACCAGATTAACACCGACATCAAATAAGCAGATTACCTTTATGGATTAGATTGATACATTCATGAATCTCCCCTTCACTCACCACGATGGCGTTGGTAAACACTAGTTAGCCATTGTCACAACTACAGAATATTTTTGCAAACGCATTTGCAACATTAGTGAAATATGTCGAGTAGAGTCACCACGAGGGGGTCTGGAGCCAAGGCCCCAACACTGAGGTCTTTAAAAGTTGGCATTCAATATGAAGCACGGTGGCTCAGTGATTAGCACCGTTGCCTTGCAGTGCTGGGTTTTCGAACCCAACCAAGGACAACATCAGCATGGAGTTGATAAGTTCTCCGTGTATTTGCCAGAGTGTCCTCTGGGTACTACTGCTACCATAGCGGTGCTTAACCCCTTCGTGATGAAGCCAGCTTGTGCTTTTTAGACCAACTGACTCCGTTTTTTCATCACCACATTTCTAGAGCCATAATTTTCTAATTTTTCCGTTGGCATCCACATGAGGGCATGACACTTTGTACCCAAAAGATGATGCCATTAAAAAAATTGCAACTTGTCTCGCATATATACTTTAACTAATACAATTTTTTGACATGCTGAGCTAAACAGCAAGAGTAGAAGGTTTGTCTGGTGACTGAGCAGGTGCCAGGCTGTTATCTAACCTGCACGCCCTGGCACGGGGGACCTGTGCCATGCTTCTAATGTAGCTGCCGAGAAGAGATAGCACATCAGAATAAAAGCCTCTTAACACCTGCACTCAAAAGTTATATGTGCAGTCGTTAAGGGGTTATACATGGGAAGGTTTCTAAACGCCTTGCCAGCTGATTGCAGAGACAATCCCTCAACACCTTTATCTAGATACCGAGATGTAATTTCTGAAGTCACCCTGGGTAGCCCTATATACAGGTTGGGAGAAGAGTGCCTTGAAAGCAATTTTGAACCACATTTTCTGATCAATGGCTTGGAACAAGGCTTGGAAGATGGAACAATGCCTCCACAGCGCCACCTATTGGAAAAGCAGTCAACCAATGAGCTTTTAACAAGCCTTGTAACAATGACCAGGAATATAAGCCAAAACCTTCTTCAAAAGGAAAAAGTAGCCGTGTCCAAACAGTTTCATGGTTCTTACAGCTCAACATACTGTAGAGCAGGCTGCTGCTCGGTGAGAGGCCTATAAGGAGGGTCGGGAGGGGTATGGTTTCTTTTTTGGAAGAGTACTTAGTAGGTGTGAGGGGACACAAGGCCTTCCATGCTCTTCTGGGAAATTTATATGCAAATGGGAAGATAAACAATGCCTCTACACTGCCACCTATTCAAAAGGTTTATGTTAAACTTTCCTATGATGTGGGGTAATCAATCACAAGGCCCATTTAAACAACGATTATCGCTCAAAGGCCGTCTTTCGAGCGTTAACCGCTGTGTGTAACTGCACTGACATCGTGCTGTTTTCATTAAGCCGTTGCTGATCGTTGTCTTTCAACGTGCTGAAAAACAACGATGAGCCTTATCAGGAGTTCACAGCAGGACACAGCTGATACTATTGTTTCAGCTGTATCCCGCTCCCTGAACCCAGGCGGGGTATGAAGAACAGAGCGGTCCAGCTGTCTTCTGCATCCCCGCTCAGAGCTGTATAACAGCCGGGCGCTCCGAGCAGAGAACAGCTCTGTGCAGAAGACAAGCAGCCCCACTTGCATTCCCCGCTCTGAGCGCAAGGTGATCGCTCAACGTTTGAACGATCATCTCGCCCTCTAAATGCACACGATTATCACTCAAGACATCTTTTGAGCGATAATCATTGTGTCTAAATGGGCCTTTACTGTATACAGATAAGGGGAAAACACCCAAAGCAGTCTGTCATGGTTATCTTCTGAGAAGACCCCACCTTCGGCTCATATTCCCAGTCATTGTTACAAGGCCCTTAAAGTCTCACATTGACTTGCAGGAATGTTGCCTTCCAGTAGGTGGCGCTGTAGAGGTACTTGCCCTTGTATCATGTTGCCCTTCGCGGTGATTTTAAGCAGATTTGATTTCCTAGTATTGGTCCTCAAATTTATGCCAACCACTGAAAGGAACCCCTAAAAAGCAACTAATATTGAATGTGTACTCTTATGGAAAAGTCCCTTTAACCCTTTGCAATCCAATTTTGGATTCAGGGTTTTCTAGGGGGCTCTCTCTTTCTGCCATTATATAATGGCACCATCTGCTGGCTAGAGCCAGTACTGCAGTATGTGACATGCTGGAGAGGCCCCCAACAACACAGCGGTCAGTAATCTACAGTAAGAATACCCTGCCGGACGTTTACCGATGTCAGAGCTGTACAGCCTTCAATCAGAATGTCTTTAGACGTCAGACAGTGGATTGGAAAGGGTTAATATTAAGCAAAATTGAGGACCACAAATCCAGTTAGACAGAAACAGGGTTAGCAGTAAAACTTGGATCCTTGCTCGGTCATCAGTCTCTCCACACACACACATTGAGGACAAAGTTGATGACAGTAGGCTGCTGTAAAGGGGTCATCGGGAGGGAGGTCGCTCGGCAGAAGCCCCCCTCCCCCCACCTTCCCATTGGCTCAAAGTTAGTCCCTCAAATTCCCCTGTACAAAAAAAAAAAAAAAAGGGTGCCGTACAAAACCTTCCTACACATTTCACTGTTCTAACAGCTCATCAGTGATAATATGGTTGTGTGTAACAGATCATGCAAAAGCAGAGCGTGTAGAAGCCGACTTAATGTATATCCAATAAAAGGTAAATTGTAGAAGTACCACAGCTCCAGTAAAACACATAAATGTTAGCCTTCGACATCTAATACAACGGTGTCACCATGAGGAAAATACAACTCAGAACTTCTCATTCTGCGTACAGCTTGGCTCGTGATCGGGTCCCAAGAGCCCTACATCAAACCACTCATTCTAACATGGGCTAGAAGAAACAAACAAGACGCAAACCTCTTCAATACTTTTGCCCTCTGCCAGACAATACAAACTGCCAAGCCCCATATTAGACCCATGTGTCTCGAAGGGAAGAGGTGGATGAAAGGGTGATTAGGGGAGTTGGGAATGTTTAAATGAGGTCTCCTGGGCTACTAGGAGGAGAGTAGACAAGGAACTAGAGAGTCCCGATCTCCTCAATATCAGTGAAGGGATGTTGACATAGATGTGGCACCTCGGAATACCATTTATAGCACATCGTTTGGTAAACTTCTACTTGAAGGAACTAATCTTCCACCACAGGAGGTCCTGACTTGGTTCAGATGTCTGTACACTATCCTATTCCACACAGACTATAGAGATAAAAGAAAGGAGAGTTCAGTAGAAGGAAGATCCACTCTTGACCACATCAGTTTGTGTAGGGGGCAGGTTTTTTGAGCTAGAGCTTCCACACAGTCAGAAGGAGGTCTCTGTACTTGGATCTGTGGCAATGCTAAGCTTTCCTTAAAGAATGGGAATGCAAGGTGTGAATTCTGTGCATGGAGATGAAATGATTAAACAATTGCTGCAGCTTTGCTTGTGGCAGGATTTGAGCAGTGAGCCATTTGTCAGCAGCTCATTACTGAAGGATCACCAAGGTTTCTATGATTGCAGACCTCTCAGATGCCTCTTTAAGAGCTGGACTCTTGTCCCCAAGCTCCAGGAGCATCTCTCAATGTACTACACACAAATCTCTAAGTGTCCTTACCCAGCAGTTTAAATGGTTTCAAGTTAGGTTATGCGGGTTGAAAGTAGTAGGATGCCCAATATAAAGCTAATGGCCTACAAGAATAAAGCGAGTCTCCGTCACAGGGCAGAGCTGGGCAAAAATTCAACTGCAGAGATTGAGAAAGTTTTCATGGCTGGGTCTACACTTTTCATTGGGAGACTACTCTCCAACCATTGCATTTTGTAAAAAAAAATAAAGACCCGAGACGGAGGAAGGCCAAGAAATTAAGTTATTTTCACAGTTAAGACAGAATTAAACTGTATATCAAGATACCAACTACCCATCATCACTCCAAAATGGAAGAATACTGCTCTGTCACCTGAATCTCACTGTACGAAAACACATGGCTGAAGGTCCGCTAGTACAACAGCTTTTCCGAAGGTCTCATAACGACATTGAAATAGTTTGTGTAATTCTTGTCCTATAATAGTTATATTCTTGTACATAGGGGGCAGTATTATAGTAGTTATATTCTTGTACATAGGAGGCAGTATTATAGTAGTTATATTCTTGTACATAGGAGCAGTATTATAGTAGTTATATTCTTGTACATAGGAGCAGTATTATAGTAGTTATATTCTTGTACAAAGGAGACAGTATTATAGTAGTTCTATTCTTGTACATAGGGGGCAGTATTATAGTAGTTATATTCTTGTACATAGGGGACGGTATTATAGTAGTTATATTCTTGTACATAGGGGGCAGTATTATAGTAGTTATATTCTTGTACATAGGAGGCAGTCTTATAGTAGTTATATTCTTGTACATAGGAGCAGTATTATAGTAGTTATATTCTTGTACATAGGAGCAGTATTATAGTAGTTATATTCTTGTACATAGGGAGCAGTATTATAGTAGTTATATTCTTGTACATAGTAGCAGTATTATAGTAGTTATATTCTTGTACATAGGAGACAGTATTATAGTAGTTATATTCTTGTACATAGGGGCAGTAATATAGTAGTTATATTCTTGTACATAGGAGGCAGTATTATATTAGTTATATTTTTGTACAGAGGAGGCAGTATTATAGTAAATATATTCTTGCACATAGGGGGCAGTATTATAGTAGATATATTTCTGTACATAGGGGCAGTATTATAGTAGATATATTCTTGTACATAGGGGCAGTATTATAGTAGTTATATTCCTGTACATAGGGGAGCAGCATTATAGTAGTTATATTCTTGTACGTAGGGGGTAGTATTATAGTAGTTATATTCTTGTACATAGGGGGCAGTATTATAGTAGTTATATTCTTGTACATAGGGGGTAGTATTATAGTAGTTATATTCTTGTACATAGGGGGTAGTATTATAGTAGTTATATTCTTGTACATAGGGGGCAGTATTATAGTAGTTATATTCTTGTACATAGGAGGCAGTATTATAGTAGTTATATTCTTGTACATAGGAGGCAGTATTATAGTAGTTATATTCTTGTACATAGGAGGCAGTATTATAGTAGTTATATTCTTGTACATAGGAGGCAGTATTATAGTAGTTATATTCTTGTACATAGGAGGCAGTATTATAGTAGTTATATTCTTGTACATAGGGGGGCAGTATTATACTAGTTATATTCTTGTACATAGGGGACAGTATTATAGTAGTTATATTCTTGTACATAGGGGGGCAGTATTATAGTAGTTATATTCTTGTACATAGGGGAGAGTATTATAGTAGTTATATTCTTGTACATAGGAGGCAGTATTATAGTAGTTATATTCTTGTACATAGGAGGCAGTATTATAGTAGTTATATTCTTGTACATAGGGGGGCAGTATTATAGTAGTTATATTCTTGTACATAGGGGCAGTATTATAGTAGTTATATTCTTGTACATAGGGGGCAGTATTATAGTAATTATATTCTTGTACATAGGAGGCAGTATTATAGTAGTTATATTCTTGTACATAGGAGGCTGTATTATAGTACTTATATGCTTACACATAGGAGGCAGTATTATAGTAGTTATATTCTTGTACATAGGGGGGTAATATTGTATTATAGTAGTTATATCCTTGTACATAGGGGGCAGTATTATAGTAGTTATATTCCTGTACATAGGAGGCAGTATTATAGTAGTTATATTCTTGTACATAGGGGGCATTATAGTAGTTATATTCTTGTACATAGGATGCAGTATTATAGTAGTTATATTCTTGTACATAGGGGGCAGTATTATAGTAGTTATATTCTTGTACATAGGGGGCATTATAGTAGTTATATTCTTGTACATAGGAGGCAGTATTATAGTAGTTACGTTCTTGTACATAGGAGGCAGTATTATAGTAGTTACATTCTTGTACATAGGGGGGTAATATTGTATTATATTCTTTTGTATAACACAAATTTAGATTTTTCTTAAAGTTTGCTGTACGATTTAAATCTGTAATCAAGTTTTGTTTTCCTGTAACTCTGCTTCATGGGAATTTTGTAATTTTCTAGTTCAATCGGCTATACTGACAAATGTTATGGCAAAGCCCCTCACCGGACCAAAAAAAAAAACAATAGCAAATAAGGACTCTTCATCCATATGCAGCAGGAAGAAGTTTGACAGACAGATCTGTAATGCAGCTTACATGGAGATTGTGTCCCTGGCTACATAAATCCTGCAGGATTAAGGTAAAAGTGAAAAGGATACTAGTTATACCGATCCCATCACTTTAATGTCAACAGGAAGGGCATGAATATGAATTTGAGATGGCAGAGTTTGCAGCTCTGCACTCTACGAACAATCCTCTTATCCCACCTGCACAAATACAGCATAACTAAACTAGAAGGTGCCCAGCTTATACCAACATGGTCCATATCCCCATATACAAGATGATGCATAACTTATGCCAGCTATATACCTGGATTTTACCTGTGTGGTCGGTTTCTGCAGCTTCACCCCTTTGCCGAGTTCCTACAGTATGTCTCCTACTGCTGAGCGATATCACTCAGCCAAAAAAGTGAATCACTTCTCAGTTAAACAAACTGTAGAACAACATTTCTCGCTTTCACTCTGACATTGGCAGCGACAAGGTGCTGAAATATCAAGAGTTACGTGGCAGTTTTGGCAGAGGTGCTAGAGGTCATAATTATTGTTAGACATGCAACAGGGAACCGACAGAACCAAGTGATCAGGATGGACTGTAGATCGTAATTTAGTTTGAGGAGTTTCACCATCAGACAACTTTATGCGCACGCCTGCAACAATCACCTATAAATTGGGCTGGTTTCTACATTAGTTTTTCGATTTAGGCCAACATCAGGTACACACATGGGATTTTAAGGTCAAGGCAATGGGGTGGGAGTGAATTGGAGGAGCAAGGAACAGAAGAAAATCATTAAATAGGTAAAAACAGCCTATATCCAAGTTCGGAAGTTATCTTAATTTTTAATGAAAGGGTTAAGAGTTATTGTCCTTGTGGTATGCTAGGTGTTGGCACTAACAGTGTGCAATAAAACAGCTCCACCTAGTGCTCAAAATATTATGAAAGATTCTCAAGTAGACTTTATATTGGCTTGATATTAGTGGAAGGGAGAAAAGCAAGCGGTTAAGCAATCACAGTAAGTGATACCCAAACCCATTAAAATATCACATCAAAAAGCTTTACCCACCCCCGGCCCCCCCATTAATCACCATGATTATTACGAACCATGACTTGTCCTTACCATGTGTCGTAGGTTCTTCAAACGTATCACAGCTCCCTCAGCTCGGCAGTACTAATGAGCAGGGATTAGTATAAGGATGTAGCGTACTGGCAGGAAATGATTACAGAAGAAAAGTAATGACACTCAAGGAGTTTGGATGGAGCAATCTGGGTGACTCTTTCCTGCCCATCACCGGTCAAAATTGTCAGTCTTATCATTTAGAGGAAGAGCAAAGACGAAAAAGGCACAAAGCCTCTCCTTCCTCTGCACAGCCGGTTAGATCATATGGAGGACACAATGGTCAATCACAGCAGATCTTTGTGGTCAAGTTAAGGGGAACAGAAAGAAAGGATTGTAGTACATGACCTTGGACGTGAGCCCAAATCTTACATCTATGAGGGTGAATGTGAGGCAGCTCTGTTGTCTGAATGGTGGCCTCTTCCTCATGTCCTCGAGGCAGATCCAGTATTTTGGACAGAAGACTATTGTGGGAGGATAGAGATAGATATACAGTATGAACTATGAATGCTCATACATAGACCATCCCATATTCCATGACCAACATCTTTTCACTACCCGCTTCACATACAGTGGCCTAACTCCTGCTACTATTCAACCATCTACTGTAGCTATATCTTGCATCTAATGGATACAATTCTAACCACCTTAATTGATAGGCTCCACCAAGTAATTTCTACTTAACCTTCTACTGTCTGCCTACACATCTTATACTCATTTCTTATGGAACTATGAGTCTCCCTGTTCCACCTATCCATAACTTTTTAATCTTCAAAGCCTCCAGTATGTTGGACTACCAATCTTAATTCTATCTACTGTATGGATAAGGCTGTGTATGGTCTGTAGGATCCACCTACTGGTATCTGTGTTTATAGGACAACCTACTCCTTTTCATCCAATCATTCATATGAAGTATCCATCTCATCTCTACCACCCCACCTCCACACGTTCCATAGCTTGAGCTGCTCTACTTAACTCCAGCCAACCTATTCCTCTTGAGTAGTTCTATAGACTTTGAGCTGTCCAACGAATCTTGAGCTTAGCTAGCCATCTTTAGACAACCTACTTCTCTGAAGGCAGTGTATGCTTCTCATATGTATTGACCCATAACTCCTGTCCTTGTTTCCATCGTAATAGAAAAAAAGATTATCCAAAAATAAGTTAAAAACCGAATATAGGACTGACACCCCATGGAGAAAGGAGCCTCTCATTAGGCACGAGAAAGCCTAATGCTAATTATGCAGTGACCATAATCCGAGCGTAAATGAGTTAGTAAAGCGAGCAATCAAGGATGCACCTCAGATGTCAGTCAATAAAGCCCATCTCCACAGTTAATATCAAATACTGAGAAATGTAAATGTGAAAAATAACTTACGTTCACAAAGCATTTTAAATGTACAAGCAGTCCGGAAGCTGGAGGGCACAGGAGCCGACCTGTATACATAGGACAATACCATCCCGCTTCCTTCCGCATGATAGGCTTTAAACTGCAAACATGTTCATAATAAGCAGAGCAGGCAAAAACAGATGACATTGTGGAACAAAGCAGCCTCATATGGGTATTACATTTCAGGGTGATTCAGGTCCCAAGCAGAACCTACCGCCTCCACAGAAATAGGCAGAGAGGAATACTAAAAAGAGAACCCCACCTTCTCAGTCATCGGTTTAGACCCCGGCATGGTGCTATACAACCCAGCTGGAGACTCATAACTCAATCAACACTCCTCCTCAAAAGTCAAGCACAGAGAAGTAGTTGATGGAATTTAATAAGAAACTTTCTCTGTGCGATTGTAACATTGATATAAGAGATTACAATAGCTGAGCAAAAAAGTACAACTTATTGCGTGAAAGATCCTTGGAAGAGAGGCTCTAGTACCCCATTAACCACCTCTAGCTTGGATACAAAATGTGATACAGGTGGGCATGAAGGCTCTAGTACCCTGTTGTAGTGTGCCGCTCAACATCAAAGACAGGATTGAAGCACTCAACCCTAGATCTTCAGACCCGAACACAGCCATCATCAGTGCCCAAACTAAACCTGGATTCAATACTGAAGACAACCCGGCTCCACTCTGTAGCGTCCAGTTTCATCCTTCACGACACCATTGCAAACAGAACAGACTTTGGGTGTCAAAGGCTGTACATGTAATGGGTGCCGTGGGATCAAGTGTCCTTCAAGCACCTGGAAGCCATTCCAAACAGATACAGGGGCCTGTTACCATGGTGCCACCTTTCTAGTGGTCAAGTAGTTCTACACAAGTGGAAAATGAAAAAAAAAAAAAAAGGGCAAAAGGTCCACTACACATAAGGAGTCTGAGAGCCTTTTTACTGGCCAAGGGTGGAACCTGATTTAGGGCCTTAGGTGTTCATCTAATCACACCACAACTCACTATCTCATGGCCCATTTACACAGGACAAATATCGTTCAGAGACTGAACGTCTGTCTGCTTACAGCAAATGGAGGTGCGCAAGGGAAGAACACTCACCAGCCACCCCACCTCCATGCAGGCCACGATGCGAGATGCCAGAGATGCTCAATTCCCAATCATTTTAAAAACTTGTTTCAAGGGTCTAATTTTAAAAGGAAGGCTGCCATCCAATAGGTGGCGCTACAGAGTTCTTGTTCCATTTTCCTTATTTGCATATATCACCCAGAGGAGCATGCATGGCCTTATAAGTCTAATCACTCACCTCCTAGGTGCTCTCCTTAAGGAGAGACAACACCCCTCCCGACTCACTCCAGTGTAACAGCAGAGGACCGAGCATCACTGGGACACGCCGTCAGGCATAGTTTGCCTGACAGCTCTTCCCTCATAAATGGGGCTTCAGGCAGATAAGCAAATGACTAAAATGCATGCCAAGTTTTGCAGCAAAATGACAATTCCTAGGGGGTTTGAATTTTTTGACCCAAGTGTAGGATAGGTCAATGCTATGTCCATGTTACATAAATGTCTTCTCACAAAACTATATGCAGAGTTAATCTTCCCTCAGAGAACCCCAAAAAGAACGAAAAAAAAAAGTAAGTCTTCCAGTGGACAGCCGTCCACAGAGTATAGTACATACTGTAGAGCAGCACAAAGCCAAGGCGTGAATAAACGGTTAGAGTCCACTGAAAGAGTTTAGTTTTAGGTCCCCCGTGATCTTAAGTACATGTAGGCTGTAGACCTCTAGGAGGCAAAAGCTGTGATAGAAGACCAATGGGTTTTGATTCTTTAGCAACTTTACCTAAACTTCAAAAGTGACCACCCATGGCCTGATCCAAAGACTGGCCCATGTTGGTGGAATGTAGTTACTACTTCTTCTATGCTGTGGATTTCACCAATTGTTCTCATGTCACAATAAGATGGTGAGGATCAGGAGGGTCTCGGGGATGGCTGATCTGCCGTCAGTCAACATGACGTAACTATATGGCCAACTATTCTTGACAGGGGCTTTTCAGCACTTAAGGCTACCAACACTTGCTGTGAGTGCGAATTGCACTTGAGGTCTGGGCACAATTCACATGGGACACCATAGTCAGTCTGTGTGCTATGCGATACATGGACAGCTCGAACATTCACATAAGTTTGCATCTTATTCTCATCCGTGATGCGGACAATAGGACATGTGAGGAGTTTGTCTTTTTTCAGTTTTTTTTCCTCCATGGAGGCAAACTCTGTAGTGTGTGCTGCCCCATTGAATAGTGTGCCATATGCTATCCATGTGATGGGTTTAACATCCGACAAATAATGGAAACCACCACTAGTGTGTCAGAGGCCTAAGACCAGGCCAACACAAACAGAAGCGCAATTGCGCACACCTTAGCACAACTTTTTTACTCTATGTACGAGGCTTTTTTGTGCGCTTGGCACATTTTACCGAACCATTTCTGGCCGCAGGGCAAGCTTTATTAGGTGCAGGATACGGACTACTGGGAAAAAGAACACATCTGGAACCGACAGATTGAAATAACCAACGGTATTACGCAGTGCTACATGCATCTTCTTGCATAATGTTCATACATTTGGGCACCCCACATTGACTATGGGGACCTTTGATATGCAAGTACGTAAAGAGAGAAACCTGTGCGATCAAAATATGCACACGAAAATACGGAAAGGTGTACAAACTAATTGACATCAATGGATTCTGTTCTCTACATATTGCAGACCCAGGTTTTGCATGTGCAGATACATCAGTGTGAAGCCGGCCTAAGAATCAGGGTGAGTCGACAGTGAGCATCTACATCTTTATCCCTTATTACCCAACTTTATCTGTCCGTGCCATGACCTATGTGTCAAGAAGGGAAACCCCAGAGGAAGGAAGAACGACTTCAAAAGCTCAATCCCGATAGTCTGTCCAAACTTGTGGTGCAACCATATAACCAACGTCATCATCGTAAAGTGAATCTTTACATAATCATGGTAAAAGGTTAAATAGGTCAACTCATACTCCAGTCACATTCAAAGCTGCATCCACACTGCCAGTAGACTATCGGACCGCACAGCTAACCAATCCCCACATCCCTTTCCCTGCTTAGTGAAACTGCTAAATTGAAATCTTATTACGAACCCTTGAAGGTGGAACACTGGACACTTATTCTGGCCAGAATATAACATTTTCCAAAGGCCCAGAGAAGCAGCCTGTCAGAGCCCAGACCGTTTCCAACAGTCAGTACGGTCCTGACATCTGTGGTTTGGGTGAGCGGACACGAGTTCTGCTTTTTGTACTTTCTTCATCCTCAGTTTTTTATGTTCATATATGACACAATAATATTTTGTTTCTATGGTTTTCCCCGACTCCGTGACCAAGTGTTCAGCAGCATCTTACTGTGTTTGAGGCTTTCGTCACCATGGAGATTATTCACCAGGTGACAATAGTATTTATATATTCAAGTCTGAAGACAAATCCAAGAATTTGTTACACAGCAAAAACAAAAAAACAAAAAAATACTTAAATGTAACAAAGGGGAAATGCTGCCAAGTTGAATCATAAGTTTGTTATTATACATAAGTGACATGTTGAGCTAAAAAGGCGCTCCACATGAGTAGATACTGTATATTAGGTAGCTGTTCACCTACTTCAACACCTCTATAAACAAGACTATAACTGCTATAATACTGCCCCCTGCGTACAAGGCTATAACTGCTATAATACTGCCCCCTGCGTACAAGGCTATAACTGCTATAATACTGCCCCCTGCGTACAAGGCTATAACTGCTATAATACTGCCCCCTGCGTACAAGGCTATAACTGCTATAATACTGCCCCCTGCGTACAAGGCTATAACTGCTATAATACTGCCCCCTGCGTACAAGGCTATAACTGCTATAATACTGCCCCCTGCGTACAAGGCTATAACTGCTATAATACTGCCCCCTGCGTACAAGGCTATAACTGCTATAACACTGCCCCCTGCGTACAAGGATATAACTGCTATAACACTGCCCCCTGCGTACAAGGATATACCTGCTATAACACTGCCCCCTGCGTACAAGGATATAACTGCTATAACACTGCCCCCTACGTACAAGGATATAACTGCTATAACACTGCCCCCTACGTACAAGGATATAACTGCTATAACACTGCCCCCTACGTACAAGGATATAACTGCTATAACACTGCCCCCTGCGTACAAGGATATACCTGCTATAACACTGCCCCCTACGTACAAGGATATACCTGCTATAACACTGCCCCCTACGTACAAGGATATACCTGCTATAACACTGCCCCCTACGTACAAGGATATACCTGCTATAACACTGCCCCCTACGTACAAGGATATACCTGCTATAACACTGCCCCCTACGTACAAGGATATAACTGCTATAACACTGCCCCCTACGTACAAGGATATAACTGCTATAACACTGCCCCCTACGTACAAGGATATAACTGCTATAACACTGCCCCCTACGTACAAGGATATAACTGCTATAACACTGCCCCCTACGTACAAGGATATAACTGCTATAACACTGCCCCCTACGTACAAGGATATAACTGCTATAACACTGCCCCCTACGTACAAGGATATAACTGCTATAACACTGCCCCCTGCGTACAAGGATATAACTGCTATAACACTGCCCCCTGCGTACAAGGATATAACTGCTATAACACTGCCCGCTGCGTACAAGGATATAACTGCTATAACACTGCCCCCTGCGTACAAGGATATACCTGCTATAACACTGCCCCCTGCGTACAAGGATATACCTGCTATAACACTGCCCCCTGCGTACAAGGATATACCTGCTATAACACTGCCCCCTGCGTACAAGGATATACCTGCTATAACACTGCCCCCTACGTACAAGGATATACCTGCTATAACACTGCCCCCTACGTACAAGGATATACCTGCTATAACACTGCCCCCTACGTACAAGGATATACCTGCTATAACACTGCCCCCTACGTACAAGGATATACCTGCTATAACACTGCCCCCTACGTACAAGGATATACCTGCTATAACACTGCCCCCTACGTACAAGGATATACCTGCTATAACACTGCCCCCTACGTACAAGGATATACCTGCTATAACACTGCCCCCTACGTACAAGGATATAACTGCTATAACACTGCCCCCTACGTACAAGGATATAACTGCTATAACACTGCCCCCTACGTACAAGGATATAACTGCTATAACACTGCCCCCTACGTACAAGGATATAACTGCTATAACACTGCCCCCTACGTACAAGGATATAACTGCTATAACACTGCCCCCTACGTACAAGGATATAACTGCTATAACACTGCCCCCTACGTACAAGGATATAACTGCTATAACACTGCCCCCTACGTACAAGGATATAACTGCTATAACACTGCCCCCTACGTACAAGGATATAACTGCTATAACACTGCCCCCTACGTACAAGGATAAAACTGCTATAACACTGCCCCCTACGTACAAGGATATAACTGCTATAACACTGCCCCCTACGTACAAGGATATAACTGCTATAACACTGCCCCCTACGTACAAGGATATAACTGCTATAACACTGCCCCCTACGTACAAGGATATAACTGCTATAACACTGCCCCCTACGTACAAGGATATAACTGCTATAACACTGCCCCCTACGTACAAGGATATAACTGCTATAATACTGCCCCCTACGTACAAGGATATAACTGCTATAATACTGCCCCCTACGTACAAGGATATAACTGCTATAATACTGCCCCCTACGTACAAGGATATAACTGCTATAATACTGCCCCCTACGTACAAGGATATAACTGCTATAATACTGCCCCCTACGTACAAGGATATAACGGCTATAATACTGCCCCCTACGTACAAGGATATAACTGCTATAATACTGCCCCCTACGTACAAGAATATAACTGCTATAATACTGCCCCCTACGTACAAGAATATAACTGCTATAATACTGCCCCCTACGTACAAGAATATAACTACTATAATACTGCCCCTTACGTTCAAGAATATAACTACTATAATACTGCCCCCTATGTACAAGAATATAACTGCTATAATACTGCCTCCTATGTACAAGAATATAACTACTATAATACTGTCCCCTATGTACAAGAATATAACTACTATAATACTGCCCCCTATGTACAAGAATAGAACTACTATAATACTGCCCCCTATGTACAAGAATAGAACTACTATAATACTGCCCCCTATGTACAAGAATAGAACTACTTATGCCCTCTGGGAAAATTTGTCAGTGGCCTGTGACCTTCACGTTTGCTATACATTACATTCAGGGACTGTATGTTCGTAGGGGAGGTTCTGTTGGTATCATTTTTTCATCTTCAGTAATAGTGACAGATTGCTACACATTTACATTTGTTGGTGTCAATTAACTCACAAAGCCACAGGAGTTTGTCCACGTTGTATTGGTGTTTTAAAGAAAATATACGGATTACTTACCGGTAGTCCCATTTCCAGGAGTCATCACGACAGCCCCATTACAATGGAGGTTGCCCTCTGACCCAGGTAGGGATAGGAAGAGTTTAAAAGCACCTCCCCTTCTACCATGCTTCAGTGACTTACAAATTATCACGGTGGACAATGTTTACTGAACCAAAATTTACCTTCATTTCGGTCATATTTACATTGAAAAGAACATAATTATTCTAGCAGGGTGGGAACTATGGGCCGTCGTGATGACTCCCGGAAATGGGACTACCGGTAAGTAATCCGTATATTTCCAGGTCGTCATCCCGACGGCCCCATTTACATATGGAGTATACCAAATTATACGTGGCTTTAGGGCGGGACTACTGCCTGAAGGACTTTTCATCCATAGCCTAGGTCTTTGTCCGACTGGACGTTAACCCTGTAGTGTCTGATAAATGTGTGTATGCTAGACCAGGTGGCTGCTTTGCAAATTTGCTCGGCAGACGCCTGGCCTTTTTCTGCCCAAGAGGAGGAGAGAGAGTGGGCTCTAATTTTTCCCGGGGGATCGAGGCCCCTGGCTTTATATGCCTCTTGGATGGCAGTCTTGATCCACCTCGCAATGGTGCCCTTAGATGCCGTCTTTCCTTTTGCCGGCCCCTGAAATTGGATAAAGGTTATTACTTTTACGGAAAGAGCGGGTAGCCTCTAAATACGCTAGAACGGCCCTTTTCACATCTAGGCTGTGAAATTCTCGTTCTCTATCATTGCGCGGATTTTGACAGAAGGAAGGCAGAGTGATTGTCTGCTCCCTATGGAACTTCGACACTACCTTCGGTAGGAAGGCTGGGTCCAAATTAAAAGTAATTCTGTCATCTTGTATTATCATGTATGGTTCAATACAGTATAAAGCTTGTAGTTCCCCTACTCTCCGAGCCAAAGTTATGGCGACTAAAACGGTAACTTTTAGCGTGAGTAATCTTCGGGGGGAGTTGGGAGAGAGGTTCAAAGGGGGGTTGGCAAAAACTATTTAGGACTAGGTTTAGGTCCCAAGTAGGGAAAGTTTCCCTAATAAAGGGTCGACGTCTTTCTGCCCCTTTGAGGAATCTACGCACCCAGCGGTGTTCTGCCAAAGGAAAGTCTAGGTAGGACCCTAGTGCTGCTGTCTGAACCTTAAGGGTTCTTGGGATAAGGCCTTTCTCTAGGCCTGCCTGCAAAAATTCCAGGATTGCGGGTATGTCGATCTCTGGAATTTTCCCTGGATCTAGGTTTGCAGAAGTCTGCGAACTTCCTCCATATCCTATCATAGATGGCTGTAGTCATAGGTTTACGGCTTATGGCTTTGTTAGGGTGGTAATTACTTTATGGGAGAGTCCCTTCCCTCGCAGTATCATGCTTTCAGCATCCATGCCGCTAGCTTCAATTTTTTGACCCCCGGGTATGTTAGCGGGCCCTGGAGGAGGAGATCTTCCACGGCCGGAAGTAGAAGTGGACCCCGGATCGTCAAGGCTTTTAGTAGGGGATACCAGGGTCTTTTGTCCCACATAGGGACAACTAAGATAACTGACACCCGGCTGGTCTGGATCTTTCTGAGGGAGTGGGGGATCAGTGGGAAGGGAGGAAAGGCGGAGGCTAGGTCCATGTCCCAGCTTTGGGACAGGGCATCTACTCCGCACGGGTTGTCTCCTGGATTGAGCGAGTAAAAGTCACGGCACTTTGTATTTCCCCTCGTGGCGAACAGATCTATCTGCGGTTCTCCCCATTGGCAGATTAGTTGGTCGAAGACTCGCTGGTTCAGCCCCCATTCTCCTGGAAGGATGCTCTGTCTGCTCAGGAAGTCGGCAACGACGTTTGTGGACCCTTTTAGATGGATTGCTGAGAGGGATAGTACGCTGGATTCGGCCCAGCGGAGTATCTTGGCCGCCAGTTGTTGCAGGTGTGGGTGTTGCGTTCCCCCCTGGTGACGAACAAACGACAGAGCTGTCATATTATCAGTCAAGATCTTAACATGCCTTCCTCTTAAAAGGCGTTCTGCCGCCTGAAGGGTCTCCCAGATTGCTCTTAATTCTCTGTAATTTGATGAGCGCTTAGCTACTTTTGAGTCCCAGGTTCCCTGTAGATTTAGGTCGGCTACTTGCGCTCCCCATCCTGTTTTGCTGGCATCTGTTGACGGGTACAGCGGGTTCTCGCGACCAGGAGGTACCTTTGCTTAGGTTCCTCTGTGAGGTCCACCAGCGTAGGGACTCTTTGATTTGGACAGACAGGCTCACCTTATCCAGGGAGGTCTGCCGTTTGTCCCACCTGGCAAGGATGAACCCTTGTAGTTGCCGTGTATGAGCTTGTGCCCATGGTACTATCTGAATGCAGGCTGTTAGAATGCCGAGCACCTTCATTGTTTCTCTGATAGAAAACAGTCGTAGCCTGACAGAGGGAGGTTACTGCTTGGATAAGGTCTTCCTTTCTAGATGATGGAAGCAGAGATTCCTGGATGTGGGAGTCTAATAATACACCCAGGTATACTTTGTGTACCTGGGTTCAGGTCGGACTTCTGTTCGTTGACTATCCACCCTAAACGGTTTAGGGTAGACAGGACTATAGATAGGTCCGTGTGTATGGTCTTTTCCGTTCTTGACACCAACAAGAAGTCATCCAGATATGGGAATATACGGATTTGGTTCCGTCTGAAATAGGCTACCATCTCTATTATGATCTTTGTGAACACCCGAGAGGCGGTGGAGATTCCGAATGGAAGGGCCGTGAATTGATAATGTTGGATCTTGTCCCCCTCCCGCAGAGCGAATCTCAGGTATTTGTGATGGGCTGCAGTTATTGGGACGTGGTAATATGCATCTTTGAGATCTATAGTGCACATTACACTATCCCGGTCTATTAGTGAGACAATAGATCTTACTGTTTCCATCTTGAATTTTTTGTATAAAATAAATTTATTTAGGGCTTTAAGGTTAAGGACAGTCCTAATAGAACCGTTTGGTTTTTTGATTAGAAACAGGGGGGAATAGAATCCCTCACCCCTTTCGTGATCAGGGACCTGTGCGATGACCCCTAAGTCCTTGAGTTCTTGTACGCCTTTTATGAGGTTCCCTTGTTCTTGTAGGGAGCCAGGGGAGGTTATGAGGAATCTCCTAGGGGGTAGAGTGTGGAATTCAATTCGGTACCCCACTTCAATTACCTGGAGTACCCAGGGGTTAGATGTTATCCCCTGCCACTGACTTAGATAGCATGCTAATCTACCCCCTGTTTGTTCAGGAGAGGGTTGAGCTTCCTTACCCCGACCTCCCTTGGGGTATGACCATCTTCCAGTTTTCCCTTTGACTTCGGGAGGTGGCTGCCGTGTCCTCCTCAGAAAGGATGGTTTCCTGTAAGGCTGTCTGTCGGGAAGGGCCATGCTTTTATCGCCGACTTTCTCCAGGATCTTGTCCAAGACGGGCCCAAACATGTATTCCTCTTGGAATGGGATGGCGCAGAGTTCGTTTTTTGATGTTATGTCTGCCGCCCATGTCTTCAGCCATAATGCCCTTCTTGCTGTATTGCTAAGGACCCCGGTTTTTGCGCCATATCTGACGGTCTCCGCTGATGCGTCGGCCAGAAAAGCGGTAGCCATTTTTAGGAGGGGAAGACAACTGGCTAACTCCTCTCTAGGGGCCCGATCTTTAATAGAGGCTTCCAGCCTGTTTAGCCATAGGACCATGGATCTGGCCACGGAAGTTGATGCTATGCTGGCCTCGACAGTAAAAGGAGGTCGCTTCCCAGGCCCTCCTCCAACCGTCGATCTTTTTATCCATGGGATCCGAGAGTTGTGAGGTGTCTTCAAAGGGCAAGAGGGTTTTCTTGGCTACTTTTGTGATTTGTATATCGACCTTTGGGGGTCTCTCTGTATAGGCAGACGTCCTCAGGAGTGAAAGAGAGCCGGTTTCGGATTTCTCTTGATACTGATAGCCTCTTCTCAGGCTCCTGCCATTCATCTGCAATCACCTGTTGCAGGGTCTGGTTAACCGGGAACATGGTCTTTCTTCGTGACCGGAGGCCGCCAAACATTTCGTCCTGGATTGTCCTGGGCGGGTGATCTATCTGCATTGTCTCCCTCACTGCCTTGATGAGATGTGCAATGTCGTTTGAGGAGAAATAGTATTTTTTCTCATCCTCTCTAAGTACTGGCGGGTCCTCTAGTTCTCCTTCAGACAGGAGCTCCAGAGGGGTGGGGGGGGGGGGGGGGGGGGGGGGGAATACATAAATCGCACAGCGTGCGGTAAGTTTCTTTTTCCTTCCACGGGTTTGCTGGAGTTCTCTGCTCATCTGACCACCGTAGGGACAGGAAGACACTAAAGCATGGTGGAAAGGGAGGTGCTTTTGAACTGTTCCTGTCCCTACCTGTGTCAGAGGGCAACCTCCATATGTAAATGGCGCCGTTGGGATGATGCCATGGAAAGTTCTGTTAACAGTTAATCAAAAAAAAAAAAATGAGCCTAGAAGTACATTAATTACAGGGGAGGAGAGATGGAGAGGGGGGAGGTCCCAGGAGACAGGAGCACACATGCACTGGTGATTGGAAGCAGTGCTTTAACGATTCTACGGACAGGTTCGAAGGGCATATCTGACCAGTGTACAGCACTATAAAGCTGGGCACTGTGGGCTGAGAGGCGAGGTGGCGTGGAGCGAGTAATTTGATTTCATTTTCAGTCACCCGCTCCCCCATTTCCATGGTATTCTCACATTTACATCTTTTGATGGCAGCAGCTTCAGAAGCCTGGCGCGGGTCTCCTGTGCCAGGCGGTGCGGGTGCTTGACTGTCGGATGACAGCCTGGCACTTACTCAAAACAGGGATCAAAAGTTTCTTTGGTCATTGCTGTTAAACACTTTACATGCTGCGATCAGTGTGACCTTGGCATGTAAAAGGATGATAAAAAAGGTAGAGCATTTTGTCCCTCATTGGACTGCGGGCTTGCGATAGTTTACCATGGCACCAAGAGACTTGACTATAATTTCTGGGTCTGCCAGCTATGGTGGTTCATGAGGCTTACCCTCTGGTTGTGCTTTATAGGCTTTCTTATGCACTACTAAACGGAAGAATAACAGTATTAGAAGAATCAAAATATGGTGGGACAAAAAAAATAAATAAAATGAAAAAAGTGGGATTTTGAAGTTTCTATAATAAGTTAAAACAAACCAAAAAAGACAAATAATTAGATGCGATATCGCTGCGCTCCTAGTGACAGTATACTATGTAACCCGCACGGAACAACTCATGGAAATCAAACAAAAATATTATAAATTACATTTTTTTTTTTTTTTAACAAAAGCGAGTCGAAAACAGCTATTAAGTCACATGGATCAAAAATGGCGCTAATAAACATTACAACTCAATTCACAAAGAAAAAAATCCTTTCACAGCACACTTGACAAAGAAAAAAAACTAGGGGTTTTTGAATGCAGCAATAAACAAAGAAAAGACTAAGAAAAGTGAAAAAGTTGCAAAAAACAAAGAAAAAGTCTCTGCGGTATGTTCCATTTATTCTGCAGGCCAGTGTATTATGTACCGTATTTTTCGCCTTATAAGACGCACCTGTCTATAAGACGCACCCCCGTTTTAGAGCGGGAAAATAGGGGGAAAAAAAAAAAATCAGTACTCACCTCCCCCGGCATTCTGCGGCGCTGCTGCAGGCTGTGGCTCCCTCCTGGTCCCCGGCAGAGCATTGCTTTCTGGACGCAGGGCTTGAAATCCCCACTTCCAGAAAGCTAATACTGTGATTGGCTGAAGGCGCACGTGTGTTAGCCAATCACAGCCATTCAATGTCATTGAATGGCTGTGATTGGCTGACGGTGTGTGTTAGCCAATCACAGTATTAGCTTTCTGGAGGCGGGAATTTCAAGCCCTGCGTCCAGAAAGCAATGCTCTGCCGGGGACCAGGAGGGAGCGACAGCCTGCAGCAGCGCCGCAGAATGCCGGGGGAGGTTAAAGTCGCGATTGCGCTAAAAATGGCGATCGGAACGAATTTTCGCCACATTCGCTTTATAAGACGCAGGAACTTTTCCCCCCCGCTTTGGAGGCGGAAAAAGTGCGTCTTATAAAGCGAAAAATACGGTAAATATCACTTATACTGCTCAGTGAACGCCATGATTCCACATACAACCCCTTTAGTCACAAAGCTTAAGTTACTCTCCAAAGACCATTCTAATAGGAGGGTTTCCAGGACAAACCATGTTCCTTCAGCCTCTTCCCCTCCTCCTATGTTCCATCAGTCAGTCAAATATATTATGATTAAGGCCGAATGCACGCGACCAGGTCGGGTCCAGCAGCGGAATCCAGCCTGGTGCCCGAGCCAGAGACCCCTGCTTACTTGTCTGAAACTGTGCTGCGGATGTGCCGTGCCATCGCTAGGCGATAACGTGGATTCTGCGGCCCGTCCACAGCGTCAGCTGTCTGATCCTCGGCCCGTCCGCAGCTGTCATTGAATGCAATGGAGGACGTCCATGTGGAATCCGCGATCAAATAGAGCATGCTGCGATTATCCATTCGCAAGCGCAAAATAGCAATTGATTTACCGCTCATGGACATGGAAAAGCGATTAATAGCATGCTAAGGCAGTAACTGCTGGAGAAACCAGACGCCCGCTCTGGATTTTGCAATGCAAATACGCCCGTGTGCATTAGGCCCTAGTATACTTCTACTTTAACGAAATGGAAGGCAAGTGTATAAAAATAAAAAAATTTAAAAAAACTTGGACACTACAGCATGCAAAATTCTGCAGCAAAAAACTGTGTGCAGGCTGCCCAAGTCCAAAAAGGAATAACTAAAGTAATGCCAGCGGTCTGAAATTTTTTTATTTGGGTCATGTGATCTCATGGTGCCAGTCTGGGAAGTACTTGTGCAGTGGATAGATTGTAGTCATGGTGGCTTAGTGGTACGCAGCAGTTCTTATTTGAGTGCTACCCGCGGAGTGAGGTAGGGGAAGATTGTGTTTTTGTTGGACTGGCATCACGCCAGATGTGGGAAAAATATAATGGGGGTAGAAACCTTTTTTTCCCCCTGGAGCACGTAGTGTGGTACCTCCGTGCAAGTGTTAAATTGGTAGAAAGGGACTCCAGGAGTCGGGTTGTAAAGTAAACCATTATGAGATTTATTTTCCATGAGTAGATGAGCTACAATTGACATGCTTCATACAGTTCACATGAGGACTTTGAAATAATGCACGCAAATGTAACGGCTTGACTTCTGCACTTTTCTCAGGGGATTGATATAAGGAATTACACTTGTTACATTTTCTTTCAGCTTCTCTCCCTGGATTGGACTTACTTGTTGACTTAAATTTTCTCTTTCCTGTTGTTGTCCTTCTTTTAGGCCCCCTTCAGCTCTCATCTAACCAGTTCTTGCTCTTGAGTACTCACACAAGATGTTCTTCCTTCTCACCACACTGCCTGCTCTGCAATCTTCTAGCAGACGTTTTCTCCTTGCTCCTCCCCGGTCTCTCAGGCTTGAGTCCTGACTTAAACTGCCTTAGGCTCAACCCCCTCTACCTTAGATCTCCTTCCTTTCACCCAACCCGTGTTAAGAGCTTATCCTCCAGTCAGAGTCCCTAACAGTTAGTATTCTAGTCAATCCCTTGAGCTAGCTATGGCATACAAGCTATGACGTTAGGTTGGATTTGGCAAACTCATTCGGGGTTAGGTTGCAGGAACACAAACTGTGCACAACAGTACATTTATCACACATAATAGTAAACATGACATAACCACATCCGTGCTCTAGTACCCAACTCTCAAGGGGGCCACCAGAATGTCCTCTGATAAAGTTACATGAAGTGTACCATGCATGCTGTCCTTTGGGGAACAACTCATCACATCACTGCTGAGGATTAGGAGGCAACTTTCAAACAATTCTAATAAAGATCATAGTTCACCCTCCATGACTGTATATATAGTTCTAGTCCTAAACTCATTTACATGACTTTAGAGGTTAATGATATTTACACGGTCCTCCCAGGAGGCAGAGATGGTACAGTCATGTATCATAGGACTGGCAGCCCAGAACACAGTGAAAGCTACAGCAAGACTGTGCCTGGTAAGCATCAGACAGGAGGCTGCACTTTGAACGTCTATGTACATTGCACTAGGTGGTGACATAATGGAGTCGGGGGGAGACAAATTTTCACAGGAGTGTTTAAGAAACTAAGTATTCACATTGACTGCCCCCTGCAGTTCATAGCTAGTACTGGCTCTTTTTTTGTAATTCCAAGAGTTGGGTGTGATATTCATGTTTTGTTATACATTGGTTTTCTGTATGCGGGTCATGTGGTATATCCCTTCCTGCTAATGTGTTTTGGAGAGAGATGATGTCATCATATTTATTTATGCTAATTTCAAGAGCTAATTAGAGAGGCTTCTACTTAATGCTTTAATATAATCACAAAACAAGAGCAGCTGTTTCCTCTCTCGAAATTTCACTTTTCAGCTGTTGCTGTGTCTGCTTTACAGACTGAGCTCATTACCCGCCGGTAGCGCAGAGTTGTGACTTTATATGATGGTTTAAGAATATTGCTAACTTTCTATAGCACATAGATGTTCTGCAGGGTTGTACATCACTTCATATAAGCAGTGGACTGGGATGTCCAGGGCCCAATTCTCTTGGGGTCCCCTGCATAACTATATGCAAATATTACTTGATCCCCATTCACAAGTTCCTTGCCGCAGTTTTCTTCATATACTTCAATGGAAAAGCATCTGGATTGCTGGCATCCTTGTTTGCACTGAAGCATACAGAGAATGCCAGTTATCCCATTTAGACAAGATTTGCAAATCCTGTGGCACAGCTTGTATAAGGGGTGGCTGGGGGGTCCACCCCGACTCAGGGCCCACAAGGGAATTGACCTAGTCCCTGTGGAACAATCCAAGCCTGGATATAAGGTTTTCTTCCCATTTGGGGCTTACAATTTAAATTCACCTATTGGTATAGTGTGGGTGAAAAGTTGGAGTACCAAGAGGAAACCCACAAAAATCCATGCAGGTGTTCTCCTTCGTCAGACTTGGACCTAGGACCCCAGCATGGTACGGCAACACTGCTGAGCAAACCATGCTGACTTAAGGGAAGCAGAAGGCCATACCCAATACAACACAAGCTGGTCCATTAACCATTTGGGTGCCCAGCGGTCTACATAGTTTATGGCGATTCAGGGGAGTATAAAATATATATGTAGTTGTGACAGCTGGTGTGTGTGTGTGTGTATATATATATATATATATATATATATATATATATATATATATATATATATATATATATATATATATATATATATATATATATATATATATATATATATATATATATATATATCTTACACTACAGCCCTTGGCAATAAAGTATTGTCACTGATGGCCTAGCGGCTAAAAGCTTGTTCCACATGACAAACATTCCTATGAGGCAGTGTGAAGCATAGTCCCTGGTGATCTAGTGATTGCTTCAAGTTCCTCACTTATTGTCACCATTGGTATATGCAGTTCCCAGTCTCCATTTACTTGATTTAGCTATATAGCTATATATATTCAAAGTCCCTGGTGATGCACTGTTACACAGCATTCCAAGCAGGGCGCACACCAACACAAATGTGTCACAGGAAGCCCCCACAACATTGACACATCTGTGGCTGCCCGGTCACCAGATTTCTCACTAATATAAAAGGTTTGGGACCATCTGGGACGTCAACTTCCACAGCCTACGAGTTGCACGACCTTGAGGCTTAGTTACAGGTGATGTGGACCAATATGCTGCAGGATACCATACAGAACCTGTAGGTTTCCATACCCGCCTGTATCATATCTTGTATCCAAGCTGAAGGTGGTACAACAGGGTACTGGAGCCTCCATGCCTACCTTTATCCCATCTTGCATCCAAGTTAGAGGCGGTACAACAGGGTACTAGAGCCTCCATGCCTGCATTTATCACATTTTGTATCCAAGCTAGAGGCGGTACAACAGGGTACTAGAGCCTCCATGCCTGCCCGTATCACATCTGGTATCCAAGCTAGAGGCGGGACAACCAAGTACTAGAGCCTCCATGCCCCCTGTATCACATCTTGTAGGGAGGCTTTAGTACCCTGTTGTACCGCCTCTAGCTTGGATACAAGGGGTCGGTTCTCCACAATAAACGATTCTTTTGCTCGGATATTGTAATCACTCAGTTATACAACGTTACAATCACACGGAGAAAGCTTCTAGGCAAAGGAGTGGTTTGACGAGGAATGTATAATTAGCTGTTCTTATGGCTGCAAAGAAGGCACTTTTGTCCTCTTGAACATTCCAGCTGCCGTCTAGTTGCCAAGAAAGTCACCACTAAGTTGCCTAAGGAAAAGACGGGACGACAACAAGGAAATGGCGCTTCTACCCTTCTCACTGGAGACTCCTCCTGATCATGCTGCTAGTGTCACGGGTTCGGGTGAATCCATGGCACACCGGCTCTGCTAGTCAAAACCATTTCCTCTATAGAAGCAGCTATGGCCCAAGTTACATTTATTGAACCCTTCGATTTACCACCATTGCATGTTGCAGCTCCCCATCACCTGTTAATTCAGAGGACTCTACCCTCAGGCTACATTCATATGGGTGATGCCATACTGCACTTGCCAACATGTGATTTTCATGGCAATATAAAGCAATTTAGATTTTTTAAAAATAAAAAAAACATATCATTTCTGCGAAAACGCATGCGTAAAAAGGTCACCATTGTTTCCCATTGACTTCAGTGGGAAACATCACATGACACACATTGTACGTCTTGCAAGTGCCAATCGATGTTTTTTTAAAGGTCCCATTGAAAACATTGGGCGAGGCTTTACGAGACAAGGCCAGAAGATAACAAACTGAGTTTCTTTTAGACAGTTTGGATAAATGAGGCCTATTGAAACTACACTGGACCGACCTGCGGCGAAAGTCAATCAAAATACTGCTAAATTGGAAGACTTCTCAGCACCTGGACATTAAGGGCAGACCTATTCGAATGTTCTCAGTAAGAGAAACCAAGTAATCTTGTAGATGCGATACCTCTTAATACACGTAATAGCAAGCATTCAAACCTCCTCAGGCTCTACTGGCTAACACTGCAATAAACTTATCTTTTTACCCAAGGGCAAATGTATTCAACTGTCTGGGAAACTTTTTTGTTGCCCACAGAAACCCATTACAACACAGCTTTCATTTTTTTGACTTCTAAAACCACCAAGTTGGCATTTTCTGCATGTTCTACTTCACCTGGGGCAAAACTAGTGATAGATGTGGTTCCCACCTCCGACCTGCATCTATCTCACTGGCATATCCTCTGTATACACCTATGAGATGCTAGGCATTTCCAGAAACTAGTCTGCTTTCTCCAAGAATTTTTTAGATTTTAAGAAAAGGTCGATGCCAGACCTCCTACATTCAGCAGACCTTTAGCCAATAAGCTTCCTTCTATTATCCCTCGCCCTAAAAACAGGGGAAGCTAATTGAAAAGTCTTACTATACACTAAAAAAAAAAAAAAAAATCACTTCATTAAAAACATCTAAGCAACAGGTTTGTTCACCATATTGCACCATCACGGTTTTCAGACATCAGGGAACAGATTCCACAAGGTGGCAAAGATAGTCCATACTTGACCGATGCCGACTGCAGCAGCTCCAGTTGATGCACATTTTACTGGTAAGTAGGTGCACATCTCAGTCCTTTTCAGACTGTCCAAAATATGTTCAATGGGGTTACAGTCCGGTGAGTGGGAGGGGCCCAAGTCATTGTGGAGAATTTGTGTTCCTCCAAATCACCCCCTAGTGATCCGAGTAGCGTTGTCCTATAAAAAGGTCACTGTGGTAGTGCAAGACTTCCTGAAGATGAGTGCAGTTGGTTAGCTAACAGGACCCTATAGCGTTCACCATTCAAGGACTGTGGTAGGATGACCAAACAGTCCTAGGAAATGCCAAGAAGGTACTCCCAAGCCCATGACAACAACCTGTTAGACCCCAATGGTGCACCCATGGTCATTTATGCCAGATATGGACCTGGCCAGCCATATGTTTTAGCATAATACTGGACCTTTCACTCCAGGTGACCTTCTGCCATAAGTCCAAGGTCTATTGAGGTCTTTGCTGGGGCCATACAAGACGTTGGCAATAAAGGAGGTGGGGTGAGAGGTCATCATCAGGAGCACCCTTGTTGGTCTTCAGCCATTGAACCCCAGTCAACACAAAGTACGTTGTATTGTCATTGTGAAAGTGTATCTAGCTTCCCTGCTGTTGTACTGCTGGGTCAGTTGATCCACTGCGGAATGTGCTGCCCACATACTAGAGGTGCTTGCCTTTAGGCTCAACCATACAAGACCTGCCCCAGTATGATCTTCTGTCAGATGTCTGTTCATGGTCCAACCAGTCTTGGTACATTCTTGATACTGTGGTTCAACAGCAACCAACTAGTGCAACTGTTTCAGAAATAGTTGCACCCACCAACAATCTGTCCGCGGTTAGTCACTCAAGTCACCGCATGACTTACCAATATTTCTTTCTGCTGTACAGAGGAGACGTCCGCACACAATCTGAGAGCAGATCATGATGAAGCCATCATGTGGTTCCACGTTACTAATCACAGGACGCCACGTGCCAGCTTCTCCTAATAAAGTGATCGGCCAGTGTAGAGGAGGTATTGAATACAATTACACCAAACAAGGCTGTTAAAGCTCTAGGGCCCAATGGGTCAGCAGAAATGGGGGTAGGGGGGGGGGGGGGGGGGGGGGGGAGGATTGCTTTTTTTTTTTTTTTTAAGCCCCCCTTTTTTTTTCTCTTGAGCCCCGGGATGGAAAGAACGCCCCGGCTGAAGTACTCTTCGGTTATAGTCAAGTAATTCCAAAAACACACACAGATCTTAGCGAACATTCAGTTTACTACCATATCATAACAGTTTTTCTACGATGTTTGCGAATAGGTTAAATTCCTTTATGGAAACTTACATGGATAAAGATAAAGTAGGACTTGTCCAACACAGACGGACTCCGGCTTCACACCAGATTATCTGCGCACGCAATATGCAGAGAATGGAACCCATTGATTTCAATCGGTTCATTTGCATTTCAGTATTTTGCAAGCACTTTTTGGTCATGCAATAAACACAAAAAATACAGCATGTTCTATTTATTTATGCTTGTGCACCAAAAGGCCCCCATAGAAGTCAATGGGGTATCGCACATGCACGCACACTACACAAGGAGATACGTTGAACACTGTGCAATTGCACTGGAAGAAACCACATCTTGAGCCAATCAACCATTTCAATTAGTGCGTCATGCAAATGAACAAGCCGTGCAAGGGTAAATTGCCGTCCACTGCCTGTTGCCATCTGAAATCCCCCTCTAGTAAAAGAAGATGAAGAAGAAATGGACGGTGCCAACTCATGCTGCCCATAGAGGTCTGTGGAGCAGCAGTGCCACACACATGTGCTGCTGGTGCCTTATGAAACTTACATACAGCCTGCAGAGGGGAACACTGGTGATAAAGTAAGTCAGAGTGGGCAGAAAGTGTTATTCCTCATGCACACTGGACGCTTAGTCTGAAGTCTTAAAGTGCAGGCGCAGTTTAATTCTTGCGCTCCATTTTAAGGCCCAGTGTACACTGGCAAAACCACCATGAATTCCGTATCAATGCCAGTCCATAGCATGCAACGTAAAATGTTTTCACACACACGACTGGAAATCATTCGCAATCAAGGGAAGCCGTCCGACGCACTGCAGTTCCAAATTGTCAATTTTCAAAAGTGCCGCAGATCCGCATCATCGCGGCATATTCTGCACTGTGCATGTGCGCTGGCCGGCTCATCCGCAGAACACAGAATATATCCGGCCAGGTACATGGGGGTCACTGGCTGGCACAGGGTTAGATTCCACTGCAGGATCCAGCATGCGAAATCCTACCTGGCCGCGTGCATTCAGCCTAATTGAGACAAGTAACCTACCAGAAAGGGCATGCCTGCACATATCCAGATTATGCCGGCCCATGGCACCAAATGGGCACCGTTTTGCTGTTACATTGCAATGCCACTGGTTACTGGGGCAAGTGTTCTGGCTTTATGCAGCCAGTTGAACTGTATTTCCTGCCTTATGCTTGTACAGTGAACTACAAGTCCCAGCATACCATGCAGCTATTTAGTGCGGTTGCTGAGACTGCACACTCGAGTTACATGAAGTGCAGGGTATTACCACCATGATTAAATAGCATTATTATACCATCCCAGGGTTTCCTAGGGCTCCCAGTCTGAGAAGTGGAATGCTTCTAGCTTCTGATATCCACAAAAGGACAAGATTCTGTTTGGGTTTTAGATATTATCCAAATTCAGATTCATTTGACCCTTATATCAGGTTTGTATTCCTCACATTCTGCAGCCACTATGATTTAAGAACACAGCACTCATCACTTCCATCCTCTTGGCCCTATTTTATCAGTTTTAGGGGGAGTACTTTTGGGTTTGTTACTTACTGCTGTGTTCTGCATACCCCGCTCAGAGCGCTCGGCTGTATAACAGCTGAGCACGGCGAGAGAAGAACAGCTGGATGCAGAACACAAGCGGCCCCGCTGGTCCTCTGTAAACCCCGCTCCGAGCTCAAAGTGATCGCTCAAAACAGTCAAACTGCCGTGCGAGCCATCACCTTGCCCTCTAAATGCACTCAACGATTATTGCTCAAAAATCAGCATCGTTGCATCTAAACCAAGTTAGAGATAATCTGAACATATGAAGTAGATCATAGGTGGGGATCTAAATCAAGTGGGTGATGTTCTGCAGGTTTTTGACAATCACTTCCGCTTTTAGATCGGCATCAAATTTATGTAGAATCTTAAAATAACTTTCCAAAATGTCACAACTTCATGTCAACAGTAAGAAACCTGAGGCTTAAATCCTTCAAAAGGAACAAGCACTTTTTCAGTATTTCACCCATATGGTGGTTTTAAGAGCCCCCCATTTTTTCTTCAGATAGCAAAAATATTTTTTGCAGCATTTTTTTTGTTTGTGACATATGGAGATGTCTTTTTTTCCATAACAAAACCAAAAGGAACAGTTACATGAGAAAACATCCCCTATAGTTACAGTAGTCACTAACAGAGCTTACCTGGCAGACCCTGCAGCTTTGCTGTGGTAGGGGGCACCAGTGGTCATGTGATTGCCAGGTCAAATAGAGGCAGCTTCTGCATTCTCCATTCACTATATAGCAATCATTGGAGAGCTATGTAGCCTGCAAAGGAGAAGGCAGAAGTGGGTAAAAGCTGCTTCTGACACCTCGATGGTCACTGACACCTGAGGACCCGACCTGCTCTAGTGAGGCTGCAGAAGCTTTAATCCCACACAGTGTGGAATTAAAGCCCAGGACAGATTGCCGCATATTTACGGCGCTTCAGTCTTATGTGACTAATGAGGTGTAAAGTCTGATTTGTAACCAAAATCATGAAAATAAGTTTGGTTTGCCAAGATCACTCCCTTCCTTATGTAAGAATTACATTAGATTACATTAGATTACACATATATATATATATATATATATATATAGTTAGTAAGGCCGGCTGCACACGGGAGGATTTGCAATGCAGAATCTGGAGCGGGTGTCCGCCTCCGGATCCCGCAGCAAATACCGCCCATAGCGGCTATAGAAAAGCGTACACGAGTGGAAAGCAACTTTATCCGATTTTTCGCTTGCAGAGAAAATAAATTTTAAAAAAAATTAAGAATAATCGCAACATGCTCTATTTTAGCGCAGATTCCAAACGGACGGCTTCCATTGGAGTCCATGGAAGACGTCAGATCCGCGGTCCTTCCACAACAACATTGTGGAAAGGTCGCGGTTACCCGTGTCATCGCCTAGTGACAGCATGGGAGAAGCAGGGATTTAAGAAACAAAAAAAAAAAAAATGTACTGCGCATGTGTAACGAGGGCCAAAAGAATAAAGAAGTCTGAATCCATACCAATTAGAGGCACGGGCACCTATCCACATGTCTGTCCGTTTAATGGATACTTGTACTGCCCATTAAATAAGGGTTTTTTTTGTTTGTTTTTTTAAAGAAGCCTGCATTAAGCTGCTCCTCTGTTATTCTTCCTGGAAATGTATGAATAAAATTGACAATTGGATATTAGCAGCCTTCTTGGAAAGTGGCCGTGTCCGTACACAGGATGAGCCTCCCCGCAGTCTATTCATTGCTAACACTATCAGACTATTGACAAGGCTAACGGCACTACACAGTGAGCTAGTCCTGTTTTACAGACCTTTTGCGGCACTACTGATGGGTTTAGCTGCAGTACAGAAGCTGCACACTGACCGTCACTACTAGGAAATCAGTTAGGTGCATCACAAAAAAAGAAAAAAATCATCATGTATGTCAGATTAACGCTTTCCAATCCACTGTCTAACGTCTTAAGACATGATTTAAGGCTGTACACGTCCGATGTTTGAAGATGTCCGTTGGGGTTCTCTTACTGTATGTTGCCAGTCTTTCAGCTGTTGGAGCCTATCCAACGTGTCACCTCATGCAGTAAGCTTTCTACTCAGGCTGCCTGCACCCCCGTCCGCTGGCAGCTGCCTCCAAGTCAGACACAGTTGCCCTACCATTTTAGCATCTGTGGGTACAGGACAGCGCATGCAGATACCAAGGGGGCAGAGGTCAGCGGTCACAGACTCTGCATAGCTGCCGCCAGACCAGAGCTGCAGGCGAGGAGAGTAGAATTCCTCTTAGGTTTGATGCACAGCCGATCGACATGTGTGCACCATAGTAACAAATCTAGAACCCAGAGGCCCAAAGTAATATAACAAAGACTCACTAGGAGCATACGGATGAGGACAGCAGGGATCCATGGATCATGTCTGGTGGGCTTGCCCTAAAATACAGTAGGGACGTTTTGGATCAGAGGTTATAGTTTAATTTCCAGTTACTCATCCTGACTTGGAGTCTCCTTGGGAGATTCATCATTCTGGTAGGATTCCTTTAGGTTTCTGGCTACTCACATTGCCATAGCTCCATCTAGGAAGAAAGCTGGGGTTGATTTTTCTTTAACAGAAGAAAACTTAAGTGTTATTTCAGCGATTCAAAGCAAGTTCTTCATAAAACAATATCTAATTTAATCTTATACGTTCTGCAGAGAGATTGCTTTTCCTGCATACCGGCATATGTAGGAACTGTGGCGTCACGCGTGACAACTACAGCCTCTGTTATCCAGTTTGATGGGCATTCCCTATCCTAGGGGTGTCCCCAGTGGCCTGCGGTGCTACTCTGGCATTGGCTGCGTGTGCCCCTCCAGGAAGGAGCCTGGTAAATGCCACCGTGACAAGTCCGCACTCTACCCTCCCAGCTCCCCACGGTGTCCGGGGTCTCCCTATGGGATGCTGCATTTTCATTAATGAAAAACTCTCCATAAGAGGTTAAAACATGTTATATCAGGCTTGTGACTTTATATTTTGATATAAAACAAGCCATCTCCTCACTCCTCCGCACTTCCAGATGCTTTTCCTCTTTTCCAATAGGATTAGTTATTCCTCCATCTTCCTGTGGATTTCATGCTCTCCAGTTGAGATGTTAGTCTCTCCCATAAAATATAAATGGCAAAAAAAAATTTTTTGCCAAGAATTGACATATTAAGTTTTTTTTTCTCCAATGTACATCCCATTGGGTTAACTGAAACTTGAAGTGGCGTATACCACGGGCAGACCAGGGACATACCACTGTATACAAGAGAACTGCAAAAACCGCATCAGTTTCAATATATATAGATTGCTTGCAAGGCTCTATTCCATGGTAGGTATATATTAGCAGGATCACCATAGTTATACCACCGAAGCAGAGACATACCTGCACAGGCACACAATGAGACACACAAACGTAGCAATCGTTGTCACCATGTGCCAGTTGTCATAACTCCATTTACATCATTGTAGTACATTGTAGTTGAGTCATAAGACGTGAAATGTCAAGTTGACAGTTGATACATCTGTATGCTGCTAATAGAAATCCATGGAAAAAAAATAAAATAAAGTGCAGTATACAATTTATTGCAACCCTTAGCCTGGGTTCTCACACGCCGGATTCTTGGCAGAAATCTTGCGGTTTGGCCGCAGCGAAAAACCGTGAGATATCCGCCGGGAGAAGCTCTGCTTTAAAACCCACAGCACTTAGCGGCAGGTATTGAAGCGGCCTGCCCGCTCGCTCTTCCGCTGCGGCTAGCGCTCCCATAGAGGAGAGCGCAGCCGCAGCGCAGGAAGAAAAAAAAATGAGCATGCTGCGGCTGGCTAATCCGTGCCGCAGAGCCGGCTTCTGCCAGCTTTGCCGTCCCGTGTGAACGAGATTTCTCAGAAATCTTGTCCACATGGCCGGCTATTCCCAGGATTAGCGGCCGGAGTGAAATTCCGGATGGAATTTTCGCGGCAAATCCGCCCCGTGTGAACCCAGCTTAATTGTACAACACACTATTCCATACAAGAAAATAAATAGATTTTTTAAAAAGTAAACTGATGTTTAAAGCCCTTTTGACCTCTTTATTAGGAACGTTTGGCATCTCTCGCTGGGAGTCCTTTCCAGTGTATGGCCACCTGCAGACAGCTGGGTCGAATCTCGTAGCGGGATGCGAGCAGTGACCCGCAGCTCACCACCTCCAAGCGTCTCACTCTGCTCCGTGCTGGCTGTCACACAGCTGCGCATGCGCAGAACAGAGCCGGCGCGTCACCAGTGACATTTCTGTGCGAGGCTCGCACAGAAATAGGACGAGCTAGGATTTGTTCACTGTGCAAGTTTTCACACGGACAAATCGTAGCTGTCTGCATAGGATTGCATTATCTAATGCAATCTTACAGCAGCGGGCACAGGCGGAAATACTGCGGGAAATCGGGCCACAGAATTTCCACCCGTGTGCATTTGCCCCATGTTCTCAACACGTGAGCACAGCTAACCTAGTGGTATTTACTGTCCCAACTTCCTGATGAGCTAGTGGTCCACAAAACCTACTGACAAAACAATCCTAGAAGAAGTTGTCGTTTTGCTGCGAACCTCGTCCTGCAGTTTTATCCCAGGCAGATATGCAAATGAGAGTTGTGGTGATTAGATTTTCGGTCTGGTCACCGGAGGCCCTAATAGTGGTTCCCCCCTTGGCCTATAAAAGGCTCTCGGAGGCTCCTTGTGTGTAGTGACCTCTTCTTCCGCTTCTGTAGAGCTTGTTGGCCACTAGACGCCTCTACGACGCAGACAAGAGATCCCGTTACCAAAGTCTGAGAGGGGGCATTATTGGGGTGCGAGTAGCTGGATGGTCGTATTGACGAATTGTCCCCCACCAGGCCATTCTGACCAGACTGTTAGGAGGTGTTGGGACCAGTGGATGTGTGAGGGCACACAAGGTGACCGGGCTCAGGACCCCCCTACAGACCACCAGTAGAGAGGAGCATCTGACCGTTCAACAAGCACCAGCAGCTCTGTTACTTGGCCTGCCATAGTTACACCCCTGTGTCTGTCAGAACCATTTCTAGGTGTTTGGCTGAAGGACATTTGGTCTCGCGATGCCCATTACATCTACGACTTTTAACATCCACCATAGTCTCCATTTGCAGTTGCGTCGTGAACGACAAAACCGGACTGCTATGTTACGAAACCGGGTTGAGCATCAGTGATGATTTTGATGCTGGTTAGAAGTGAGCGACAAATGAAAAAGTAAACGATGTTCTGCATTTACATGTAACGATCATCATGCATTTTCATTTGTTTGAACAAATTTTGCGTGACCATCGTCCTATATAAGTGGCCCTTAAGTAGTTCTGTCCATTGATATACAGAGTGTATAACTCCTGATGGCCCCGTGATGTACACAGCGGCTGTACCATGATTTTGGGCAGGATAATAGTTTCCAGTTAAAGATCTTCCATCCCCTCTCGAAGGCCGTATCATAAACCATACGCATACAATATACCAACTTTTTGCCCCCTTGTAAAGAGTTCTGTGTCCACAGCCCTGGCAGGAACAGGTTGTACTTGACACCATTGAAAGGAGGCAAATTCTAACATTGTTTTGACATAAGAACAAGCTCCTATTAATGGTTTCTGAGGGCAGCGTACAGCAAGCGGCTCTGACGGCTTTATAAACATGGAGCCAATTACCACCCCAAGTCCAGCCTCATGTACCGGGCAAAGAAACACATCATTATCCCTTAAGCATCTGTACAGCTAGACCGGCACGTTGCAGACAAGCTCGTGGCACAGGCTAAGGAAACTTCCTTCAAGATTTCTTGTTTGTATGAAAATCCTACATAGATTTGGGCATAAACAGAATGCAGGGAGATTTTAACACGTTTGCGAAGCAGAGACGTCTCATAAGTGTCCAATGAGGGATCAACTGACTAGGTGAACATTAGTCGTGACTGCAAGTTATATCCGAGATGCTCAGGTGCCACTTGCATCGGACACGCATGGACCCCAGTCATGTGCAGCCCGATAAACGCCGAGGTAGCACACTGATTTATATTTGCAGGTCTCGTTTGCCTGATATGGTCACAAAAAGGACATACAATGAGTTTTTTTTTCCCTCATGTGGTCCACTGATCTGCATGAAAAAACATCAGTATGTATAGCCTCATAGGCTATGGCGGGGCCATGCGCAGTCCATGGCTTCAATTACACTAGAGTGCCAGAGGCTTTCGAGGAGTGAACCCAGTAGATCTGAGCTGTGATGTCACAAGTTCTTACATGGTATCAGTTAGTGATAACCTGAGATGGGAGTCTACCAAAAGGAAAAACATCTCAACCGAGTCAGAAGTGGAGCTGTGTGCCCTACACCAGTTGGGCCCTTGGGTTATGGATTAGTTTGTCAAACACTGGACCAATCAATCACTGCAACAAAGAATACCCCCACGCCCCTAAAATCCAATTTATTAAATATTTAAAAAGAAACTGAATTTATAAAAATATATATAATTATACAGTTCATCAAGGGATCAGTAGAATAAAGGTATTAAACAAAAAGGGTTGGTTATACAGGAACCGATGCACTATGTATCTCCCCAAGATGTCTGACACCATGATGGCAGGCATACAGGACAATTATAGTGGACAGCCATCAGTGAGCAGGGCTGCCCTTTTCAGGACGATGGCTCCGCAGTCAGGAAGGAACATACTTTGGCCATTGTAAGGATGTTATTGTGGCATATTTCAGATATCAGTTATTACACGTGGCCTGCGGAAAAGGATCACCTTCCATCAGCTTTAAAACAATAATCAGATAATTGAGTATAACGCAATTGGGTCTCCATGTATTATTGGTCTGTTCATTTTACCTTGCCTAGCCTTTACGTTTGGTGCCATATAATGGTTCCTGTATTGCCATTTTTTTTTTCCATATCCATCCATCCCAAAAAACTTTAAATCTACCGATCCCTTGATGAATCATCCATTTGATTGTAGAGGGGAAAACCCATTGGGATAATAGTCTTGTATGCAATTTATTTGGGAACAGGGTGGCATAGAATACAACAAAACAGCTATTGTGGAGCGGGGATGTCCTATTCAGGGCAATGACTCTGCAGCCAGGTAGGAACATACTAGGGCCATTGTAGGGATATTGTGGCATCTTTCGATAGAGCTGTCACAACAAGTGGCCTGCGGAAAAGGAACACCCATCAGGTGTTTGAAATATATTCCATGAAGATTGGATTTTAGGGGAATTCATTGTTGCAGCGCTTGGTAGGCAAGTGAAACCTCTAATATTGCTTGGGTGGCAGCGATAATTGGTCAACTTCTGGACCAACATATCTATTGGATGGGTCTAATTTAGCATATCAATTATTGTTAAAAACCCTAACCAAAAAAAAAAAAAGCTCTGAGGTGCCATCACTACAATATATAAGACATGCACAGATTGGTTTCTCTTTAGCTTGACTCTAATTTTACACGGAACGATCATTCGCCTGCGCAAATAAGCAAACTGGCCGTTTGCTCGGGCAATCAATTTAGAGACAAAGAAAAAATAAAACAAAAAACACAGTTTGCTGTACTAGCGAATGAGAACGGCTGAACGATCAGTGTTTAAACCGAGCGAGTCGCAAACAAGCTGACAACTCCGATGCCTGAGTGAAATGAATAATAAGCAAACAAATCGATCGTTATCCGCGGTTACACTGAACAAGCGGTAATTTTTCGCTCATTTAAACGATTTTTCCAAGATAAACATTCCATAGGAAAGGGCTTTTACCCCAAGATGATACCAGCGCGCCATGTTAACCAGTAAACGCCTATTCTTCGCTTAAGATAAATTTCTGCCATCACAATAAGACTACATTCACACGAGTGTATACTGGCCGCGCTTTCACGCCAGGCTGATACACGCTGCCCATCTGATGCATTGGTTTACAATGCATCAGTGCACAGGCAGAGGCGTATTCCTGCGGCATAAAAACAGCCGGCCAAGATGGCACATAGGAGCGCATTTTAGCCGGGCGCTTTTACATCAGCCAGGAAAGATAGTTCAGGAACTATCTTCCTGGCTGGAATATAGCAGTGGCTCCATAGACTCCTATGGGAGCCTATGGTAGCTGCTGGAGAAGGGAGGGGGGAGCGTGGCTGCTAAATTCCCATCCCCTTCCCTCCTCCTCTCCACCCCTTGCCAGCTGTTTACAATGGGAGGGAATGGGGCGGGAGCTAGTTACTAAGCTTCTGCCTTATCCCATAGCTGGCAACCTACAAAGGGCAGAGAGGGGGCAGGAGCTTAGCACACTAGCTCCTACCTCATCCCCCTAACCCTTGCCGAGAGACAGCAAGGGGGTGGAAAGGGGGAGGCAGTTTAGCAGAGCTAAACAGTGCACCCCCGCCAGACGGCAATCGGGGCTCAGCGTATATGTACCAGACCAGGGATCTCTGAAAAGGGTGCACAAACCGCAGATTTGTATAGCCATTCATGTGATTTTCGGTTACCCTCATGTGAAAGATCCCTTAAATTACAATTTGTCCCATCATCTGTAGGAGAAAGTATTAATACGTCTTTAGGCCCTCGAGTCAGGACTCGTTAGAAAATGCAGAATATGAAGTGTTACGCTCCAGAGATCCCCAATCCTCCCCCAAATACCCAGAGTCACCAGACAGGTTCCTGGTTTATAGATCATAATCCATTCCATCATTAGTGGATTACCAGAAGATTCCACAGAGGTTACCATCCCGTGTACAACGCATGATGGGGACTACAAGACGAATCACAGCCGGCAGAAGGAAAGTCTAAAAATCCTCTAAACGTCGTCCTATTGTGCGTGGCCATGTACATTAGGATCAGACAGTATCACGCTCCAGAAACAACTGCTAACAAAACCTAAGCAAGGATCAGTCACCGGTCATATGGTAACTTTTTATAATACAGATTCAACCTTAAAGGGAACCGGTCACCACTATCTGACCCCAAAAAGTAAATACTTCACTGCTGGCAGGGTGTGAAAAACATTAGGACATAAAAATTGACTGGAGGAGGGGGAAGTGGACCCGCACAAAAATCGCATCATGCTGCGATTTATTCTCCGCGATCTGAAAATTGCAGAGATGAAATGGCATTTTGCCATTCAATACTATGGGCAGTATTTGCTGCCGAGTCTGGAGGCATTCGCCCGCCGCGGACTCCGCAAGGCAAATATGCCATTGTACAGAGGACCTAACAGTGCCCTATGTATATGATACAATTACTATAATACTGCCCTCTATGAACCATTATAAGGCCCAGCTCACATGAACGGGTCAGTTTCTGCATGCAGGAGGCTCATAACGGATTCTAGCTGCTAGCCCATCCGGTCGACCTTCCTACCTGATTTTTCTGTAATGCGCCGGTCATGTGCAGTACAGTTTTATTATTTTTCCAAAGCTTCTATTTCTCGCACAGTTGCTAAACGATGTAGGTGCCCAAAACCCAAAACACAAATGTTAATTGCATATCGGCTGCAGGCCGGTCAGCCTCCATTGACTACAATAGAGGCCATCCAAGTGGAGTCAGCGGCAAAATACAGCATGCAGGGATTTTCATTTACGTTTGTGGATATGAATTGTGTATTCCATGAGTGGAAGAAAAAAACACGATAGTTCATGCCTTTCAATGCCCACATTTTGCAGTGGATCCTCTGCCGAGATGCCAACCCTAAGTTGCGCAATTGAAATCAGTTCGTGTGAGACCCTCTCCTAATACCGCCCCCCACGTACAAAAGTATAACTACTATAATACTGCCCCCCCCACGTACAAGACTATAACTACTATAATACTGCCCCTCCCCCCACGTACAAGACTAACTACTATAATACTGCCCCTCCCCCACGTACAAGACTAACTACTATAATACTGCCCCTCCCCCCACGTACAAGACTATAACTACTATAATACTGCCCCTCCCCCCACGTACAAGACTGTAACTACTATAATACTGCCCCTCCCCCCACGTACAAGACTATAACTACTATAATACTACCCCTCCCCCCACGTACAAGGGTATAACTACTATAATACTGCCCCCCCACCCACGTACAAGGGTATAACTACTATAATACTGCCCCCCCACCCACGTACAAGGGTATAACTACTATAATACTGCCCCCCCACCCACGTACAAGGGTATAACTACTATAATACTGCCCCCCCACCCACGTACAAGAGTATAACTACTATAATACTGCCCCCCCCCACACGTACAAGAGTATAACTACTATAATACTGCCCCCCCCCCACGTACAAGAGTATAACTACTATAATACTGCCCCCCCCCACGTACAAGACTATAACTACTATAATACTGCCCCCCCACACGTACAAGAGTATAACTACTATAATACTGCCCCCCCCACACGTACAAGAGTATAACTACTATAATACTGCCCCCCCACGTACAAGACTATAACTACTATAATACTGCCCCCCCCCCACGTACAAGACTATAACTACTATAATACTGCCCCCCCCCCACGTACAAGACTATAACTACTATAATACTGCCCCCCCCCCACGTACAAGACTATAACTACTATAATACTGCCCCCCCACCACGTACAAGACTATAACTACTATAATACTGCCCCCCCCCCACGTACAAGACTATAACTACTATAATACTGCCCCCCCCCACGTACAAGACTATAACTACTATAATACTGCCCCCCCCCCACGTACAAGACTATAACTACTATAATACTGCCCCCCCCACGTACAAGGGTATAACTACTATAATACTGCCCCCCCCCACGTACAAGGGTATAACTACTATAATACTCCCCCCCCCCCCACGTACAAGGGTATAACTACTATAATACTGCCCCCCCCCCCCCCACGTACAAGGGTATAACTACTATAATACTGCCCCCCCCACGTACAAGGGTATAACTACTATAATACTGCCCCCCCCACGTACAAGGGTATAACTACTATAATACAGCCCCCCCCCACGTACAAGGGTATAACTACTATAATACTGCCCCCCCCCACGTACAAGGGTATAACTACTAGAATACTGCCCCCTCCCCCACGTACAAGGGTATAACTACTAGAATACTGCCCCCCACGTACAATAGTATAACTACTATAATACTGCCCCCACGTACAATAGTATAACTACTATAATGCTGCCCCCCACGTACAATAGTATAACTACTATAATACTGCCCCCCACGTACAATAGTATAACTACTTTAATACTGCCTCCTATCGACAATATAACTACTATAATACTGCTCCCCATATACAAGAACATAACTACTATAATACTGCCCCCTATGTACAAGAACATAACTACTATAATACTGTCTATGTACAAGAATATAACTACTATAATACTACCCCTATGTACAAGAATATAACTACTATAATACTGCCCCCCCCCACGTACAAGACTATAACTACTATAATACTGCCCCCCCACACGTACAAGAGTATAACTACTATAATACTGCCCCCCCCACACGTACAAGAGTATAACTACTATAATACTGCCCCCCCACGTACAAGACTATAACTACTATAATACTGCCCCCCCCCCACGTACAAGACTATAACTACTATAATACTGCCCCCCCCCCACGTACAAGACTATAACTACTATAATACTGCCCCCCCCCCACGTACAAGACTATAACTACTATAATACTGCCCCCCCACCACGTACAAGACTATAACTACTATAATACTGCCCCCCCCCACGTACAAGACTATAACTACTATAATACTGCCCCCCCCCACGTACAAGACTATAACTACTATAATACTGCCCCCCCCCCACGTACAAGACTATAACTACTATAATACTGCCCCCCCCACGTACAAGGGTATAACTACTATAATACTGCCCCCCCCCACGTACAAGGGTATAACTACTATAATACTCCCCCCCCCCCCACGTACAAGGGTATAACTACTATAATACTGCCCCCCCCCCCACGTACAAGGGTATAACTACTATAATACTGCCCCCCCCACGTACAAGGGTATAACTACTATAATACTGCCCCCCCCACGTACAAGGGTATAACTACTATAATACAGCCCCCCCCCACGTACAAGGGTATAACTACTATAATACTGCCCCCCCCCCACGTACAAGGGTATAACTACTAGAATACTGCCCCCTCCCCCACGTACAAGGGTATAACTACTAGAATACTGCCCCCCACGTACAATAGTATAACTACTATAATACTGCCCCCACGTACAATAGTATAACTACTATAATGCTGCCCCCCACGTACAATAGTATAACTACTATAATACTGCCCCCCACGTACAATAGTATAACTACTTTAATACTGCCTCCTATCGACAATATAACTACTATAATACTGCTCCCCATATACAAGAACATAACTACTATAATACTGCCCCCTATGTACAAGAACATAACTACTATAATACTGTCTATGTACAAGAATATAACTACTATAATACTACCCCTATGTACAAGAATATAACTACTATAATACTGCCCCTATGTACAAGAATATAACTACTATAATACTGCCCCTATGTACAAGAATATAACTACTATAATACTGACCCCTATGTACAAGAATATAACTACTATAGTACTGCCCCCTATGTACAAGAATAGAACTATTATAATACTGCCCCATGTACAAGAGATTATAATACTGCCTCCTATGTACAAGAATAGAACTACTATAATACTGCCCCCTATGTACAAGAATATAACTACTATAATACTGCCCTCTATGTACAAGAATATAACTACTATAATACTGCCCTCTATGTACAAGAATATAACTACTATAATACTGCCCGCTATGTACAAGAATATAACTGCTATAATACTGCCCCCTATAGACAAGAATATAACTACTATAATACTGCCCCTATGTACAAGAATATAACTACTATAATACTGCCCTCTATGTACAATATAACTACTATAATACTGCCCGCTATGTACAAGAATATAACTGCTATAATACTGCCCGCTATGTACAAGAATATAACTGCTATAATACTGCCCCCTATAGACAAGAATATAACTACTATAATACTGCCCCTATGTACAAGAATATAACTACTATAATACTGCCCGCTATGTACAAGAATATAACTACTATAATACTGCCCCCTATGTACAAGAATATAACTACTATAATACTGCCCCTATGTACAATAATATAACTACTATAATACTGCCCGCTATGTACAAGAATATAACTGCTATAATACTGCCTCCTATAGACAAGAACATAACTACTATAATACTGCCCCCTATGTACAAGAATATAACTACTATAATACTGCTCCTATGTACAAGAATATAACTACTATAATACTGCCCCCTATGTACAAGAATATAACTACTATATTACTGCTCCCTATGTACAAGAATATAACTACTATAATACTGCCCCCTATGTACAAGAATATAACTACTATAATACTGCTCCCTATGTACAAGAATATAACTACTATAATACTGCCCCCTATGTACAAGAATATAACTACTATAATACTGCCCCCTATGTACAAGAATATAACTACTATATTACTGCTCCTATGTACAAGAATATAACTACTATAATATTGCCCCCTATGTACAAGAATATAACTACTATATTACTGCTCCCTATGTACAAGAATATAACTACTATAATACTGCCCCCTATGTACAATATAACTACTATAATACTGCTCCCTATGTACAAGAATATAACTACTATAATACTGCTCCCTATGTACAAGAATATAACTACTATAATACTGTCCCCTATGTACAAGAATATAACTACTATAATACTGCCTGCTATGTACAAGAATATAACTACTATAATACTGCCCCCTATGTACAAGAATATAACTACTATAATACTGCCCCTATGTACAATAATAAAACTACTATAATACTGCTCCTATGTACAAGAATATAACTACTATAATACTGCTCCCTATGTACAAGAATATAACTACTATAATACTGCCCCTATGTACAATAATAAAACTACTATAATACTGCTCCTATGTACAAGAATATAACTACTATAATACTGCTCCCTATGTACAAGAATATAACTACTATAATACTGCCCCTATGTACAATAATAAAACTACTATAATACTGCTCCTATGTACAAGAATATAACTACTATAATACTGCCCCCTATGTACAAGAATATAACTACTATAATACTGCTCCCTATGTACAAGAATATAACTACTATAATACTGCTGCTATGTACAAGAATATAACTACTATAATACTGCCCACTATGTACAAAAATATAACTACTATAATACTGCCTCCTATGTAAAAGAATATAACTACTATAATACTGCTCCCTGTGGACATTGATACAATGATTCTTTGCTCTGTTCAATACAGATAGTCCGCTACTTGCGAACATTCGACTTTCGCAAGATACAAACTATCTGTTCTGCACAGTATGATGTCATGCTATGGTATTACATCATACTGTGCAGGGACCGGGCAGGCTTCTGTCAAGCCTGATAGGAGCCTGTCCGGTCAGATCGCGGTTGCTAGGCAGCCGGGGACCTCCTGAAAGGCCCTAGGGCTGTCTATGCAGAGCGCCTATCAAGCCGTGCGCTTGATGGGCACTCTGCATAGGCAGCCCTGGGGCCTTTCAGGAGGTCCCCGGCTGCCTAGTAACCGCACAGCGTCCCGCGATCTCATCGTGGGACGCTGTACGGGCCCCCTGAACGGCGGGTGCAGGCTGTTTCTTACAGCAGGCACCCGACGTTGTATGGAGCGGGATCCACCCGCGATCCGGCTCCATACAAGCATTTGTTTGACTTGCGCACAGGTTCCTGGAACGTAAACTGTTCACAAGTTGGGAACTATCTGTATAATGTGTTGATCAGATGGGATCTCAGGGAGAAGAGATTGAGAAAACAAAACACAAACAGTGTAGTACGGCTCCCTAACACTGGTGAACGCGATATCGCTGAGAGAAGAGCGCAAAAAAATCATTACTTTTTCCCGGCATTTTTAGAGCATCAGCGCTGCTTTTTTCTTGCAAAAAAACCAACACAAACCAAAACCATGCCAGTTGTGATTTTCTCACGAGAAAAAAAAAAAAAAGTGAGTTTCTAATGATAATTAAAAATGCAACACACGAAAATCGCATGTTAGTGCTTTGCAATGCGATAGGGGGCTCCATAGGGGAACATGGAAGATCTACAAAAAAAACACTACGCACAAACATAGAATATGCTGCGATTTTTGTCCCACTCCACATCTGAGTGAAAACATAGCAAATGGCAATGAAACCTCTGGTTGCATAATACTGCTTTATCACTCAAAAAACACACGATTCCTTGCAAAAAATAAATGGAAAAAAAAAAACTAAAAAAAGAAAAGGTCCAGCAAGGTATAAATGGGGTAAATAAGCCAAACTACCCATTGCCCAGTTTTCTCATCTACATTAAAAAGGAGAGTCCCAAACACAGATCTTGATGCAGCTGTGCTCTCCAAGATCAGCTCAGGTCTGCCCCCTATAGACAGAAGCAATGCTCAGGCAAGACCCATCAATACTGTCAGGAGCTCCTGTCTACAAAAGGGTTAAACAGCTCTTATGTTGTGATCAGTTCCCCACTTGAAATCCCATAGAGAAGAGGGGAGAAAAATCAGCGGTTCCAACCCAACGGTCTCAGCGGGTAATCCCTCATCAGGGTCTGCTGCAGGGTGAATATGATATTTAACATCCTACCAATCAAGATAACAGACCGGCAAGATCCTTCCAACATATAGGGGGGGCACAGAGAAGGTCACATCAGGTCCAACAATGTGACATTATGGGCTGTTGCACAGAAAGTTCTAAGGTTACACACGTTGCAATTGTTGTGCTGACTATTTACAAACACTGCAGTTACAACATCTTCAGCTTCGCTACATCTGGATACATTCGACAGATTATTCTGTTTCCACACAAACTAACAGCCTTTTGTGGCTTCAAGCGTTATGTAGCACAAACCAAACCTGTGCCATCACAATGTTAGGGCAGGCTCACCGAACCTCATCACATCATCCGCGGTGATTCGAGTCAAGGATAGTACATGGGTTTTCATTGACCCACCCTTTTTTTATTTTGTACTAGGAGGTATACCCGTATGCAGCACGGTGATGTCATAAATTACAGTCCTGGAACACAAAAGTAAGTCCAGCTCCGCACTCTTATGAACGCTCATGCAACATTTCACTCAACTCAAACCAGAGCTGTGGATTTGTAGAAGACAAATTTTTAATTTTTTTTTAATATATACATAAAAAAACAAAACCAAACAAAAACAGAGCATGTTCTATTTTACCTGGTATTACACGCAACAGAGTCCTATTGCACTCAATGGAAGCCGTCCAAATCGCGGCCCTCCTGCAATGACATTGCAGAAAGGTAATAGGTTCCCGCGCCATTGCCTAGCGACTGCAGGAAAAGCAGGGATTTTTAAAAAACTAACAAAAAAAAACCCCACACAAACTGTACTGTGCATGTTTAAGGGTGAGCCATGCAGAACATCCACAATACAGAAAAGCCAACAAGACAGATATGCGCGGATGATGGCCAGGCACAGGGTCGGAGTCCACTGCGGTCTCTGGCATCCAGAATCCCACCTGGTCGTGTGCAACCAGCCTAAAGCTAGAACCTCCATTCAGAGATTCCATGACAGATCTGGCACAAAGCGACGGAAGAAATGGCGCGGCAAGCAACATTTTTTTCTCACGGTAAAATGCAGGGCAGCCGTGTAGAAACCGGACAGATCCCATTAGAGTCCATATGAACAGATCCCAAGCTGAGCCCGCTTGGCCAAGGCATTCCCTTTGCTGCTCCCCGAACAGAGTAGGAAAACAGGAGCCCCAACACAGATGTGAAAGTTGCCTTACACGGAAAAATGGCTGCCAGTGCAAGCTGTTAAGACCCCAGATCCGTGACCCCCCCCCCCCCTCCCCATCCCCATCCCCATCCCATGTTACTTTATAGAGAACTTGCATACAGTTTTGGCAGAAGTAACCCTGAATCTCAGCCCCCCCCCCCCCCCCCCCCAAGATTAAATGGCAGTTAGTCATTATAAAGTTCATATTAATATCAACAATTTTGTGTGTCTTGTGGAATTGAATGTGAAAGTGGAGGTTCTGAGGGGTGGAGCAGACCGAACATGAGAAAACTAATTATTGTGGAGACATTCCATTCCTCTGGCAGCATATAAATATAGAAGACCACTATCATGGAGTTAAAGCGATTGAAGGAGACCTCCCACCCTACAGGAGCCACTAAAATTCCAAATACAATACATAGGGGGGGGGGCAGTATTATAGTAGTAATATTCTTGTACATAGGGAGCAGTATTATAGTAGTTATATTCTTGTACATAGGGAGCAGTATTATAGTAGTTGTATTCTTGTACATAGGGAGCAGTAATATAGTAGTTATATTCTTGTACATAGGGGGCAGTATTATAGTAGTTATATTCTTGTACATAGGAGGCAGTATTATAGTAGTTATATTCTTGTACATAGGGGGCAGTATTATAGTAGTTATATTCTTGTACATAGGGGGCAGTATTATAGTAGTTATATTCTTGTACATAAGAAGCAGTATTATAGTAGTTATATTCTTGTACATAGGGGGCAGTATTATAGTAGTTATATTCTTGTACATAGGGGGCAGTATTATAGTAGTTATATTCTTGTACATAAGAAGCAGTATTATAGTAGTTATATTCTTGTACATAGGGGGCAGTATTATAGTAGTTATATTCTTGTACATAGGAGCAGTATTATAGTAGTTATATTCTTGTACATAGGAGCAGTATTATAGTAGTTATATTCTTGTACATAGGGGGCAGTATTATAGTAGTTATATTCTTGTACATAGGGGGCAGTATTATAGTAGTTATATTCTTGTACATAGGAGGCAGTATTATAGTAGTTATATTCTTGTACATAGGGGCAGTATTATAGTAGTTATATTCTTGTACATAGGAGGCAGTATTATAGTAGTTATATTCTTGTACATAGGAGGCAGTATTATAGTAGTTATATTCTTGTACATAGGAGGCAGTATTATAGTAGTCATATCCTTGTACATAGGGGGCAGTATTATAGTAGTTATATCCTTGTACATAGGGGGCAGTATTATAGTAGTTATATTCTTGTACATAGGGGGCAGTATTATAGTAGTTCTATTCTTGTACATGGGAGACAGTATTATAGTAGTTCTATTCTTGTACATGGGAGACAGTATTATAGTAGTTCTATTCTTGTACATGGGAGGCAGTATTATAGTAGTAATATTCTTGTACAGAGGGGACAGTATTATAGTAGTTATATTCTTGTACATAGGAGGCAGTATTATAGTAGTTCTATTCTTGTACATGGGAGGGCAGTATTATAGTAGTTCTATTCTTGTACATGGGAGACAGTATTATAGTAGATCTATTCTTGTACATGGGAGGCAGTATTATAGTAGTTCTATTCTTGTACATGGGAGGCAGTATTATAGTAGTTCTATTCTTGTACATAGGGGGCAGTATTATAGTAGTTCTATTCTTGTACATAGGGGGCAGTATTATAGTAGTTCTATTCTTGTACATAGGGAGCAGTATTATAGTAGTTCTATTCTTGTACATAGGGAGCAGTATTATAGTAGTTATATTCTTGTACATAGGGGGCAGTATTATAGTAGTTATATTCTTCTACATGTGGGGCAGTATTATAGTAGTTCTATTCTTGTACATGTGGGGCAGTATTATAGTAGTTTGCAGATTTAGATGGTGTTAAAATTACAGCCGATTTGCTGTGATAATGTAGCATACTATACTAATTCTCACGCGTTTAACCCAGCATTTAATGCTGCGGTCTCAGCGCAGCACTAAACGCTGTCAGGTGCTACCATTGACCATTATCGGGGCTTCTCAGACATGCGCTAAAACAGCTTTTTTTAACATTGTGTTTTTTTTAAGCACTGTCTCTTCTATTTTCATGCATTTCTGCGTTTGGAAATGCAATGCTTTGCCCATTGAAATGAATGGGGTGCGTTTTCATGGCTGCTAAAGCACGGTAGAATATGGCGACTGCGTTTTCCAGTTCTGGCATTCATCAGCTTGCGTTTATAACCAACTGTGCTGAAAACAGTCAAATGCTGTCAAAAATGCATGTCAGCGCAGCTGAGAACACCGTAAAGGCTGCATTACAATGTAGTATTTGTACAAGCGCCTGTGTGAGTGGTTTAACTGGTCAGAGCGCACGCAGAGCGTTGTACAGATAGAACGAGCATTACTTCCATTAGTCGGGACAACACCGAGCCAGGCAGAACGTCCAGCAGCTCCGTGTAAGCAGCGCAGCAGATATATTCCGGCCGTCCTCCATTCTGCTCAGCGTTCTGTTTTCTCACGTTTGGTTGCTTTGATTATTTCAGCTTTTACGAGTCGCCCCAGTTACATCGGGGTAAGTAGAGGCCACAGATGCTGGGGGTTGGCGCTGCTGCATTCTTCCTTCAGTACTGTAGGCTGTCAGGATCCTCCGATGTTCCTGGGAGACGCCCGCGCTGGGCTGACATTACGAGCAGCTGCAGTCCAGCTGTGGCGGGCCCAAAACCTTAATGGGGGAAACATGTAGCCCATCCAAGTGAAGGATGACGAGAGCCGACACGTAACCCAAGAGGCCAGAACAATCAGGGGCTCCTCACCAGGATGAAGCTACAGGAACTTTCATCGTGCAGAGTTTCCAGTAGTTCAGCATCAATCAGGTGCTGCCAAGGATGACTGCATTGACCCAACTATGGTGCCAGGACATCCCCAACTAGAGCCAATGTACACAGCCCCTTGCATAAAGCATCATAGCCAGACCTTGTCCACTGATATACAATGCCACAATATCAGAAGATTTAATGATAATCACTATGGGACTATTTTTGGCAAATATCAGATTAGTGAGGTTTGAGGAACAAAAGATGTTCGATAGTTAACCCTTTCTATTACTAATGCAGATTTAAAGCATAACTCCAGAGAGACTTGGAAGACACAGCCAAAAGAACAAGAGAAACAGCTGAGATAGGGCATGCTATTTGTAATACCCTGCACCACTAACAATAGGGGAGGATGTGGGGGACCTGCAGTGACAGTCTATTACCCTTTAGAGTTGATCAGGAAGGGTATCGTTTCTCCTTAGGGAGAGCACCTACCACGCTTCCCTGAAAATAATACCTACACCTAAAAAAGGCCCTACCCTGATTTTTTAGGGGAAGGGAAGGCTTGAAATATAAGCCCTACCCCAAAAACAACCCTAGCTACACTACATTGAGAAAAAAAAAAAACCATTACCTAGCAGGCGCCATCCGGGTCCCTCCCGCTGCTCTCTGCATTTCCAGCAGACTTCTGTTGGCACTGAGAACTGGTAAGAAGATCACTTGTTGGTGACTGGGTTTGTAAACCCCGCCTCCAGCGAACAATTTCTCTAATTTGGTTCATCGAACACCACAGTGATTGGCTGAGCTGCAGCGCTCAAGACCCAAGTTAGAGCAATTGCTTGCTGGAGGCGGGGTTTACAAGCCCTGTTACCAGCAAGCTATCTTCTGTCGGCACAGAGAACTGCAAGGAAGCCTGCCGGAACTGCGGAACCAGCAGGAGGGGCCTGCTAGGCAAGTATAAGATCCCCGGAAAATTAGACCCGTCTCTTTTGGGGAAAGGATTAATATAAGACAGGGTCTTTTTTTTTTTTTTTTTTTTTTTTTTTAAAGGGAAACATGGTAGAAGGTGAGTGAGGAGACTTATAAGGCCAAACTCCCCCGGGAAATATGCAAATGGCAAGATTGAATACCTCTACATCTCCACCTACTGAAAGATATCATTCCTGCAAGTCAATGTCAGAGTTTTTGACCAGGTCTTAAAACAGTGACTGGGAATATGAGCCAAAGCCAGAGTCTTCTTCAGAAGGTTGTTACAAGGCTTGTTAAAAAGTGACCTTGACTTGCAGGAATGCAGCCTTCCAATAGGTGGTGCTGTAGAAGTATTGTTCCAGCTTCCCATTTACCCTTTAAAGTGACACTTAAAAGTATGATCCCTCAGGTTTTTAAGTAGATGTCCTGCCACCCCCATGCTCCCATCTATGTAGGTGGAACTACATGTACACCACAGTGTGTAAGACGAAAACTCCCAGCATGGTCTACCAACAAAGTGACAGCATTCAAGACTCCTAAAGACATTACTAAAGGCAGCGGTCACAGACTCCAGATTCTCTTATGTTATGTGAGAAGCTCAGATGAAAGTCCTAAAGAGAAATGGCTGCCCTCCAGCTCACCAGGCCCCCCCAATCCTGCGCTGTCATCAAGGGGGACGCACAGCAGATGGTTGTAATTACAATGAGAGTTAGTAAATATTTGGGTTTTTGCAAGATGTCCTGAGACCGATCCCCTGTCCTCAGGACACAAAGTCAGGAGCGAGGGAAGTGGTATTGTGTACTGTTTACATATGTAAAGAATAAGGGAATATACTGAGAATTACACCAGCATACAGGAGAGGAGAATTGGTACTGTGTAGTGTCCCTATATACAGAATAGGGGAATATACTGAGAATTACACCCAGCATACAGTACAAGAGAAGTGGTACTGTGTAGTGTCCATATATACAGAATAAGGGAATATACTGAGAATTACACCCAGCATACAGGACAAGAGAAGTGGTACTGTGTAGTGTCCATATATACAGAATAAGGGAATATACTGAGAATTACACCCAGCATACAGGACAAGAGAAGTGGTACTGTGTAGTGTCCATATATACAGAATAGGGGAATATACTGAGAATTACACCCAGCATACAGTACAAGAGAAGTGGTACTGTGTAGTGTCCATATATACAGAATAAGGGAATATACTGAGAATTACACCCAACATACAGGACAAGAGAAGTGGTACTGTGCAGTGTCATATATATATATATATATATATATATATATATATATATATATATATACACATACACACACATACATATACACATACATACATACATATACAGGACAAGGTAATATACTGAGAATTACACCAGCATACAGGACAAGAGATGTGGTACTGTGCAGTGTCCATATATACAGAATAGGGAATATACTGAGAATTACACCAGCATACAGGACAAGAGATGTGGTACTGTGTAGTGTCCATATATACAGAATAAGGGTGGTTCACATTTCATTTCACATGCGTCTTTCATTTGGAGGGGGGAAAAAAAAAAAAGGTTCTATTTTTTGTGTGCATATTTTGCACTACAGAAGTTCCCCATAGAAGTCAATGGGCAGCACAGAAATGCACGCATGATATTCAAGGAGACGCTTAAAACATTAACTGAGCTGGAATGAGCACGTCTGGAACTCAAACTAATTAGCCATTTCAGTCCGTACACAGATGAATTAGCAATTTGTTGTGCAGAAGTGAACGTTCCTTGTGAGCGCAAACAATACAGCAAAATATACTGATGGACTCGCAAAAAAAAAAAAGCATTGTTCATTCCGCGATTAGTAGTGTGCAGCTTGCGTATATACAGATACGCCCGTGCGGCATCACCGCATCAGAGGGATAATAGAATTCCTGACAATTCCGTCTACTAGGGGGCAGCCGGAGGTTCTCCGCAGCCTCTCGTTGCTCTGGGTGTGGAGGATCGCTCTGTTTACCTAGTGAGTCACTGACAGAAGTTTGGGAACCGGTTCCATCCTATGAGCTCATTCTGTACATATCCAGCCATTTCACAACACAGCAGCCGCGAACTATTTTCTATTATTTCTCCAGTCTTTACCTTCCTGCTCTGATATTGGTGTTTTTTTCCTTACGAGAGCAGAAATTGTATCCGCCCCCCCAACATACCGACACGAAGTGTAACTGCCTAATCAACCTCACCCTGGAGTAGACTACAAATATCTCAGCTGCTACTAGAGATTTGGGTTGTTCGATCCACGACAGGTGGCTGTGCCTCCATCATGGCAGTAGGAGCACATACCTGCCCCTTCCCTAGATTCAAAACACATAAAAGTACACAAAAAGGGTCAAACTTTGATACTTGTCTCATATGGGGGGGGGGGGGGTGTCACAGAAACAGAATACGGCATAAGTCAGCTTCACCCCTTAAAACGGCACCTTTGGTCCCAATAACCTTTTCAGTTTAGACCACAAGTGAAGAATTGAAACAAAGTGTCCAAATTGGATGTATCCAACTGACTGTATCTAAGCTCTGGACATGGTTGAGTTAAAGAAGTTTGATGGTAAGAGAATCCTGCAGGTCATTCTGTTATTAAGGGGTTGATACAGGACAGCAGATGTACTTTCCTGGATGATGCTGCGCTGTGAGACCCCCGAACCCCCCCTCCCCCCCGCTGCAGCACAGGAAGGAGCGACTCTGCTCACATCTGCCACTGATGTCATATTAAATGAGGACTAGTTGAGGGAGAAGAACTTCAGCCTTTGTGTCAGTGAAGTACTGCCATGTCCTTGGCTTCATCAAGGGATTAAAGTGGGTCTCTACATGCAGGACCACTTCATTGCTGCACTGACTCTGCCCCCTTCCTTAAAGGGGTTGTCCCGCGCCGAAACGGCTTTTTTTTTTCTTCAATAGGCCCCCCGTTCGGCGCGAGACAAACACAAGGGATGGGTTAAAAAAAAAAAAGTTTAGTACTTACCCGAATCCCCGCTCTGCGGCGACTTCTTACTTACCTTACCAAGATGGCCGCCGGGATCTTCACCCACGATGCACCGCGGGTCTTCTCCCATGGTGCACCGTGGGCTCTGTGCGGTCCATTGCCGATTCCAGCCTCCTGATTGGCTGGAATCGGCACACGTGATGGGGCGGAGCTACGCGATGACGCGTAGAAGGGGGCGGAGCCAGAACGCAGCTCGTGCCGAGACCCAAGAGAAGGGAGAAGACCCTCCTGCGCAAGCGCGTCTAATCGGGAGATTAGACGCTGAAATTAGACGGCACCATGGAGACGGGGACGCCAGCGCAGGGAAGGTAAGTGAATAACTTCTGTATGGCTCATATTTAATGCACGATGCATATTACAAAGTGCATTAATATGGCCATACAGAAGTGCTTACCCCCACTTGCTTTTGTCGGGACAACCCCTTTAAAGGTTTGGGCTATATTGTATTGCAGCTGAGTTTTATTCAAATTGCAGGGACATTAACCCTTTCCAATCCACTGTCTGACATCTAAAGACATTCTGATTGAAGGCTATACAGCTCCGATGTCGGAAGATATCCAGCAGGGTAGTGTTACTATAGATTACTAGCTGCTCTGTTGTCAGGGGCCTCTCCAGCATGTCACATACCGCAGTACTGGCTCTAGCCAGCAGATGGCGCCATTGTATAATGGTAGAAAGAGAAAGCCCCCAAGAAAACTTTGAATCCAAAATTGTACAACAGATCTGGCATACAAGTGTCGCAAACTAAGGCGTGTGCCATCATTAACTTTTGGCCTTTTTGCACTAGTTTTTTTTAAGTGGGTGTGGCTAGGAAAAGCAACACCTCACTAGACCATCAGATTTAGGTTGCATTCACACAAGCATTACAAGATGCACAAAAATACAACCCATTATTTGCAATGGGTACATGTACATTGGCGATTTTTCTCTCGCAGTTTAGGATTAGGGTTGGTTTGGCCCCTCAGGCAATCATGTGCACTTTACCATCTGCTGAAACATTACGGTCATATATTACCCAAATATGTTCATACACTGCACAGTATTGTCACACAATGCATTAGGCTGACCAGATGACCTGATTTAGGCGAGAGAGTCCAGCTTTGGGACCCTGTTCCCACTTTCCCCAGGGTCCCAAGTGAGACAGCCTTTTGTCCAGCTTTTAGCACATAGGATCACCATGAAGGCGATCACCAGCTGCGATGCTGCGGCTGCCAGCTAGTGATCACTCTGCGCGCTGCTGTGGGATGTACACACTGATGGCAGGGTGTGCACCCAGGATGTACACACATTATCACAGAAGTGGCGTACGCAATTTTTTTGGTCACGCAAATACACAGCATATTTGCGCAATCAAAATGCACAAATGCCTTTGTGAACAAGCCCTAATACTTCTTACTGAAGTCGCTACAGGGATGGTCACTGCGATATTATTGTATCTTAACGCCACCGGAAGCTAGGGGTTTGACAGGAGGAATGCCCCTCTCATACCCCTAGCTCCTGATTGGTTGCATTCCAAAAGGTCCTGGAAGCTGCGCGTAAAGAAACAATAATAGGCATACAGCCCGCCGATGCTCCCAATACTACCCTGCCCCATGCAGCGGGTCTGAGCGGTGTGCGCTCCCCAGCAGCAGCGCTTATGTTAGGCCCGCCGGGTGTCTCTACTGGCGTCTGCCACACAGCTTCAGGAGCCGCACGGACGCTAAGAGCGCAGAAATCTGCCAACCGGCGTCTGTCTGTGCTGTCTTGCATAAAGAGGCACATCGCTGACAGCGCCCCACTTACAATGACAGCAAGTGGGACGGTACAGCTGGCGGGAAAGAATAAGCCGCACCAGCAGGGGGCCCATCGAGGCTGGGAAAGGGGCTGGGAGCCACTACTGCACATGTATAGTCACCTGGGGAATAAGCAGCACTAGAGAGCCTGGAAGAGGGGCCAGGAGATGCAAGTACACAGCTACAGTCGCCTGGCAGCGGGGATGATGAGCAGCTGTTGCAAAGAGACCACCACAAACCGCTGCAGTCGGAAGCACAGTGAGCGGCCGGGGAGCTTGCCAGACTGATGGCAGCAGTGAGGACCTTCCATTACGTCCGGGATGGGAGGCACGCATTCAGATTGCTATGGTGCAGCCAGGACCTGCAGGGGAGCCTCAGCTGCTGCCAATCAGGTACAGGGGGTGTCACCCCTTGTCAGTCTTGACTCCATGAGGACTTCCTGGTGTCATCAAGATACAGTAATACCTGTCACTGCTGCCTCTATAGTGGCCCCAGTGTTAATAGCGATGCCTATAGTAGCTTTAGTAGTAACAGTGACCCCTCTATTGACTTCCTACAGGCATTCCACTCGCCCAACCTGCAGCGTCGGTCTGTCAGTTACAGCAGCTGCCGAGTCTATGATTACCGACCTCTCACCTAGACATCTGTGTTGCATATAGGACTGCAAATACTGACGGAAAGGTCAAAGTAAAGAGGTCAGCAGTCAGACTGCACTTCCACTGCCGGACTGGAGCTGCAGGTGGGCGAGTAGAATGCCCGTTACGTTTGATGCACTAAGTGGGCAACACAAAAAAAAAATTTAAAATAGCGGGCCAGATCGGCTTTGTGTGCCATAGAGCAGTGTTCCCCAACTCCAGTCCTCAGAGAGCACCAACAGGTCATTTTTTCACGATGCCCTCAGTGTTGTGTAGGTGATGTAATTATTGTCGGTGCCTCAGGTGTTTTTACCATAGGATATCCTGAAAACATGACCTGTTGGTGGTCCCTGAGGACTGGAGTTAGGGACCCCTGCCATATGGAGTACCAGTAATGCCATCCACAAACAAGCATTGCTAGAAAATGGAACAATCATTGACAGATTCAGTGACAACCGTTCGCCTCTAAGAATTACCCAACATCCATTATCTTGAGAGGATTCCCAGAAACAAGAAAATTTGCAAAGATAACTAAATGGCAAGCCAGTCTCATCAATGGAGTCAGGCTGCACATGAAATAAAATATTCCACAACAGTGTTTCAGAATAAACCGTTCCTGAATTGCACTCCAAAATCTGCATTGCTAGCCCGTGGATTTTTGGTGCATACATTTCAGCTTGTGGTGCGGCCCATTCTGCCCAGTTAATGCAATCGCACTCTTAGATATACTGTAGGTGCCATATTCAGTGTGGTTGGTACGAACTCTGAAAAAGGCGTCTCATACAACACAAATGGATGTGTTAAGATTCTCTGATTTACTGTATTAAGACAGCTTTTATGGACAAACAGGTTTCAATTTCATACAGAAAGGGGTGTTACAAAGCCAAAACACAGCTGCGGTACATCATTCATTGGGTTTAAACTGGTTTTCCTTTATAGCCCAAAGCATGATTAAGTTCTGTTGACTTCTCTCTCTGCTGGTTCCATTCTAATGGAAATCTCCTGTATCAACAGTGTAACAAAGTAACTTTGCAGAACATTCTGCTTGCAGACTTAGCAGAAATTAGACAGAAATACAAAAATAATACCATACAAAAGGATATATTTTCCCTCACAGTTCCATGTGAAAAGGTCCCTTAGGCCAATTTCAAACGGGCGAGTGCGATATTGGGCTGTGAAATTCGGCCCAACATAGCTTGCCAATATGTGTTTTCCCTGCAGATGTGAGGTGTTTTTGATACACTCCTTGCATCACTTCCTGGAAGTAGCGATCCTCCGGCACCGCTGACAGCCACGCTGGAGGATTGGCAAGCGTTTCCCATAGTAGAATGGAAAACCTCGCATTGCATGCACCTCGCACGTCCTGCAATGCTTTTCCCGGCTCCATTAAAAAATAGTTGAGACGTTTGAGGGACATGCCATATCACACACACACGCTTTTTTTTCCAGCCCCGCAAAGGAAAAAGAAAATCGCTCATATTGGCCCTCATGTAAAATAATGTGGTTCGTATTTGAGAGTCTCGGACCGCACAAATCTCATGCGATTTTCCTCAACTGTGTTAAAGTGGCCTTAGGAGATTACTGACAAGTGATATTTAATATGCAAACACATACATAAAATCCTGAAGAGCCATCAACCACGACAAGGGATTTGTGCAGCTCATAACATGAGCTCAGCGAGCCCCCTGCAGATCCCGCTCTGCAAACATTTCCTTTTCCTGTTTGTAACGTTTTACCTCCAAAAAGGACACTGAGCACAGAAAAATGTCGATCCAAAGACTGAATCCCATCAGGTCCCCTTACAAAATCCAGTTCAAAGGGAAACCATCATTTTAGGCCAACGATATTACAGACTTCTACGATGACATCACTCCACAGGACAAAAATCAGACTGTGCCTATAAACCGTATACATATTTTTATGGTGCAGCAAGATCTATTGAGTGCAATATTAACCCCTTAAGGATGCTGACAGTCACAAAGCCGATTAGGCGCATCAACCCATGGATTTTATGTCCAGTTTCCCTTCTTTTTAACATAGGACCTAGTATAGCCATTTTTAAGAGCCACTCCGTTTTTTGTTTTTTTTAATTCTGTATCCAGTTGTCCAGTCAATATAACGCAGCTAGTATTACCGTAATTATTTAGAAATTAGAGAAATTACTTGGCTTCC